>NC_048301.1:120924044-121040893 GCF_013100865.1 Trachemys scripta elegans
TTTTTTTTCTCTTACTTAATTGGCCTCTCAGAGTTGGTAAGACAACTCCCACCTGTTTATGCTCTCTGTATGTGTGTATATATATCTCCTCAATATTTATTCCACTCTGTATGCATCCGAAGAAGTGGGCTGTAGTCCACGAAAGCTTATGCTCTAATAAATTTGTTAGTCTCTAAGGTGCCACAAGTACTCCTGTTCTTTTTGCGGATACAGACTAACACGGCTGCTACTCTGAAACCTATAATTTAGTCTGGTATCCAAATACAAGCTGTCAGATGGGCAAAGTCAGCCTGCCTGGAAGTTACTCTAAAAATTACAAGAGTTACTATATTAAGAGCAGAGCTCAGATTTATAAATTGCATGCTGTAAACAGACTTCAGTTTTCCCTATAAAGAGCAGACAGGACTTTTTGCTTCTGTTACAAATGTTATAGCAGTTGTCTTTTCTACAATAAAATCAAGTATAATTTGTTACTTTTCATAATGTTGAGCTAGTTCTTAGAGCCCAGCCAGCTAGTGCAGTGCAAGTGTTTTGGTTTTCTGAAAAATTTACCTATTGATTTTAATTGTAACATTAAAAGTTTTCCATAGAAAAGATTGAGCCTTCAAGGTAAATCAAGAATAAATGAAAAACCCAACGGTAAAAGGCACAGAAAGGCTTTTTGACCCTACACAACAGCCTTACTAAGTAAAATGTAATAATTATGCCACATTGAGCAATAGACAAAGTGAGAGCCACACACACGGCTATGTATACTTGCAGACATAAAAGATGGTAGTGCTTTGTGCAGCATTTGAAGATGCTGTCAGGCAAATTTTTATAGAGTGTGATAGTTTGACATCAAGGAGGAATTCTCCTATCTTCTCAGCTTTACTTCAGAATCCAGAGTTATTTTAAAAGATAACTGTTTACCCATTCATCTCTCCCCCACCTTGTACCAATTCACATGTGCTCTGAGGATGCATGAGTTGACCATCAGCCATGATGTAATTTGATTCTGCCCACACTTGATTATGAAAAATGTGAGTTTTTAGAACCTCTGGTCAGAAGCAGTCCATGGCCTTTTTGCAATAACTGAGAAGTTGGTCTCATTCCAACCTGAATGTTAACCTCTGTATTCACATTATCATCTCTTCTATAGGGTAGAAAAGGGGTTTGGTAGCCACAAATGACAATGAGTTTTGTTTTTCATGCTAGTCACCATTTCTGTCTGTTGCAGAACTGCCACACAGACTGGCACATTTCAGCATCACTGACAATCTTTACTCAGGAGTGGACTTTTAAGGAGTGCTGGAGGTCAGAAATGAGGTGCAGTGACAGTGTGGACAGCTTGCCTGCCTTATTCTTTGGCTCTTCTCCTGGTTCCACTATTTTCATGGGCCCTATATCCTCTCACTAACCTTTCACAGTGAAGTGCCTGGTGTAGTGACCATAATGTGAAAAGTGACACATGCTTCTTCGGAGCTATAGTTTCTGTATAAGGTGATATTACTCGTAAGGAATGCATATCATAGAAATCTACAAAAACAACAAAGAGTCTGGTGGCACCTTAAAGACTAACAGATAGAAATCTAGTGTATATACAGTACTGACATAACCCATCAGTGCTTGCCTGCAGCCAGCCCATCCCTGAGAGGAGTTTTGATTGCCACCCATTTGAAGCTCAGTAAATAGACATAGTGCAGTTCACACACTGTTGTTTTGGAACAAAATCCTGCTTTTGAGAAGAGCTGCCTCAGAAGTGAAAAGGTCACACGCGGCTTGGGACACTGAAATAGAGGGTGATGGGCGGGGCAGTGGACAACAGAGTAGGGCAGGGGGACTCTGCCCAGTGCTGAGTGGAGGTGAATTGTTGAGCAGTAGGTTTTAATGTCTCTGTTTCTCTTTGTCTAGACCTGGAACCATATTTAACTAGGTCATAAATGACTGGAATTTGTACAGTGTCAATTAGTCTGTGAATTCCAAAAAGTGAAGCATAAGAGCTCTCACTTTAGAGTATTAACTACAAGTTGATTGACAGCAAACTGTCCCACTCTGGAAAGTTGCTTTTGTGACCCAGTCAAGTTTGAGCTCTCAAAATCCACAAACCTGTTTGAAGATTTTAACCTGCTGGCTGGGAACAAGGGGAACTCTCTTTCCCAGTATTTTCTTTTTCAGATTCCCTTTCCTATCAAGAGGACTTCAGTGAAAAGCAAATAACCTTTATTCCGGAGGCAAATTTGCAATGAGAGTCTTTGCGTCTATTTTCAGCCAGTACCAGCTGGACACACATCAAGAATTTGATTTTCCCCCCCCACACACATACTACTTTAACTTTTTTTTCTTTAGCTGACTCTGAGAGCAGAGTCTGAACCACAAAATTCAATTAAAACATGAGGAATAAACAGAGAAAATTTCATTAGGTTCCATGGATAGTCTTCATGGTGCACACTCCATCTTGTCAAACTCTTTTGGCAGTCAGGCAACTGCTGAGGTGGAACAAGAGTAATAACAGATTCCTTAATGATTGGGGCATTGACGCTTCCCAGCCAGTGGCAAAAAGCTGGTTCTGTAGTGCAGGACCATTCTCTCATATGCAGATGTTGTGGATGAGTTCAGTGATCTTAACGAGTTTGAGAATCCTCTACAATCTCACCTGGGTTTAAATAATGTCTGAAACCAGCACAGTGCAGTACAGACACCAGAGTCAGCAGGCTTTTGGTTTACAAGCATTGCATGTGTCTAGTAAACAAGGCCAAGACACCTGCAACAGAATTCTAAACTATGTGGCTATCTAAAGAGAAATGTTTACTTCTACTGTCTGAATCAGCACCTTCTCTAAAGCCACTTATTAATACCTACCTGCACCCTCTGTGTTCCATCAGTGCCTGTAACTTTTCCATGTAGCAGCATCTCTTGAAGTTCTACATCAAGACTTCTAAAAATCGGTATCAGTGGCAGTCACTACAAAGAGCATTTTCAGAGATATTTGTGGCTGTTTTGGGAATTGGCTACAGTAGCAGGACTTTTTTTTTTTTTTAAATAGATTTAAAAAATCTGAAAGATTAAGATGTAAGAAGATTTTTTTTGCATGAGGAAAGGTGTACTCAAACACTTCAGACAGACTATGATTAGCCTCGGTCTGTTTAGCAACTGAAAAGTCCTCCCAAGTGTTGCAAGCTTGGAAGAAGATTCCATCACCCTGGACTGAAGGCACCAAATCACAGAATGGCTAGATCACCAAAGCTGAAAGTCATTGGTACTGAGTCAGTAACACATATCAAAAAGTCAGCATGATGGAGACATGGCTGTGGAGCACTATGTGACCCAATGGGTGGCTCACTGCTGCTTGGTCTTCAGTGGTTCAGAAGCTGAAGGCCTTTCTTCTTGGAATGTGTACATCTCAGTTGGTGGCCATTTGGGAAGGAGCATGACTTGGGGTAAACTTTTCCTTATGGTACATGTTTTCCATTAATACCCATACTGGTATTATTATTAGTACTGGTATAATAATACCAGTATGGGTATTACAATAAGGGCTGTTGATTAATCTCAGTTAACTCATGTGATTAACTCAAAAAATTAATCACGATTAAAAAAATGAATCCTGATTAACCACAGTTTTAATCACACTGTTGAACAATAGAATACCAATTGAAATTTATTACATATTTTGGATGTTTTTCTACATTTTCAAATATATTTCAATTGCAACACACAATACAAAGAGTACAGTGCTCACTTTATATTTTTTATTACAAATATTTGCACTGTAAAAATGATAAAAGAAATAGCGTTTTTCAATTCACCTCATACAAGTACTGTACTGCAATCTCTTTATTGTGAAAGTGCAACTTACAAATGTAGATTTCTTTTGTTACCTAACTGCACTCAAAAACAAAACAATATAAAACTTTAGAGCCTACAAGTCCACTCAGTCCTACTTCTTGTTCAGCCAGTCACTAAGACAAACAAGTTTGTTTACATTTATGGAAGATAATGCTGCCCCGCTTCTTATTTACAATGTCACCTGAAAGTGACACGGCACTTTTGTAGCCAGTGTTGCAAGGTATTTACATGCCAGATATGCTAAACATTCATATGCCCCTTCATGCTTCAGCCACCATTCCAGAGGACATGCTTCCATGCTGATGACGCTTGTTTAAAAAAAAATACATTAATTAAATTTGTGACTGAACTCCTTGGGTTTAAGAATCTGAAGTGCCTTCTAAAATCTGAGGGAGTGGAGCGTGCTTTCAGAAGTCTTAAAAGAGCAACACTTCGATGCAGAAACTACAGAACCCGAACCACCAAAAAAAGAAAATCTAGCTTTTGCTGGTGGCAGCTGACTCAGATGATGAAAGTGAATGTGCATCAGTCTGCACTGCACTGGATCACTATCAAGCAGAACCTGTCAGCAGCATATCCTCTGGAATGGTGGTTAAAGCATGAAGGGACATATGAATCTTTAGCGCATCTTGTGATGCCAGCTACAACAGTGCCATGTGAAAGCCTGGTCTCACTTTCAGATGACAAGAAGCAGGCAGCATTATCTCCTGTAAACGTAAACAAACTTGTTCAGCCACTCTGAGCAATTAGCTGAACAAGAAGTAGGACTGAGTGGACTTGTAGGCTCTGAAGTTTTACTGTGTTTTATTTTTGGATGCAGTGTTTTTTTATATACATAATTCTACTTTTGTAAGTTCAACTTTCATGATAAAGAGATTGCACTAAAGTACTTGTAATGGGAGAACTGAAAAATAATTTGTTTTTTACAACGAAATATTTGGAATCAAAAATAAATATAAAGTGAGCACTGTCACCTTGTATTCGGTGTTGTAATTGAAATAATATATTTGAAAATGTAGAAAACATCCAAAAATATGTAAATGATATTCTATTATTAACAGTGTGAATCATTGCAATTTTTTAAATTGCTTGACAGCCCTAATTATTAGTATTGGAAATTGGTCCAATAAAAGATATTACCTCGCCCAACTTGTCCCTCTCATACTGGTTCTGTGCATTCAATATAAAACATATCTTCTCTTTCAATGTGGGGGTGGTTTCAGCTGGGCATATGTGGTTGAGTTTGTCTCTTGTTGCCATTGCCCTGACATTGAAGAGGGAGTTTTGAAGGAGGCGACTATAAGAGTTTGGGGTGGGAGAAGGACCCTACAGAAGAGTGTCTACTGTTATGAATTTCTTTCGTGTATTTTCATGAATGCTCAAATTATGGTGAAGTGTCATGTGACTAAAGAAATGGATGTACAGCCATGATTAATGTTTCACACTCAAGGTAGCCTTATTGACTTCCTCGGCACCTAGAACAATACATTTTTCTCTCATTGGCTGCCATAGATACCCATAAACATGTCTTCCTTTCTTCACTTCTTAGGATATATTTATTTTTGTAGGGGAGAGGGAAAGACAGAAAATCCTGAGTTTTAGCCACAGGAGCTGATCCACCACTGAGCAGGCACTAGGCCAACTGAACACATGGCCATAAATGTACACAGTCAAGAGGACAGATGTATCAAGTCAGGTTTATGAAGGCAATTTTCCCAGCCAATAAAGTCCAGATTGCTGTCTGCACTGTCAAAACCTTCCCATGGTTAAATGGATGAGAAACAGATAATCCAGCCTTTAGCAAGAGCAGCACTGATAAAACCACAAAACATAACTGGTGTGGCCACATAAGATGACATTTCCAATTTAACAAGATGTTTTGGCTTGAGGATTGCTAGAGAGGTCACATTATTATGTACCGGTTGAATGTGAATAAAGAATTTCAGTCCTGGAGAAGGAATAGAGTACATATCTTTACTAGGCTACCACAGGAAGGAAATTCACAGCTTGTCCTAAAACAGCCACTGAAGATGCTTCCCGAGCAGATATAAGCAGTTTACTTCTAAATTGCAGAATGAGTTTCTGTTCATTACAGTTTCATACACTGAAAGAATTTGTCAAGTGCTGGACATATCCCATGCAGACAAAAGGCTAAATATTACACAATATGGTGCTGTGCAGAGGAGTATACTCACGAGCCAGCCATTGTTCAGGTTGCTGCCAGGTGTTCAGGTAGAGCTAGTTTTGGACTTTCAGTCATGGGACACGTGTAGTAAGGGCGGAGTGCAAGGCCAGTGGACTTGGATGCACTCAGCTACTGGCAATAATAGAGGGAAGTGGAGAGTGCAAAGGGTGTCTCAAAGCACTTGAAGAGTTGGTACTTCTCCAGATGCAAGCCGACCCGCTCTTCCTCAGATGGGGTTTGAGTGAGGCTGATGTGTTCTTGCTGAATCACTCTTTTGGTATGACAGAGCACAGGGGATCCAGAATGAGATCCTTGCCAGCTTGCTGTTAACCTTACCAATATACAATAGGAACCAGGATATCATTCCTATCAAGATAGTGGTTTAAGTAATGATATGCCTTGAAAATGCCTAAATCCATATTTTCATGATTATTTGAAAATCCTATTCTCGATGTAGATTAATGCAAAATCCATAAACTGCTTGTGATGTTCCCCTGGTGTTATCTGGACTGGTGATCTGCTAGGTCACTCCATCCTCGACTCTGGGAGCCAGCCTTACCCTTCTCCGCTGTGAGAATCTCCACTCCTGTGTGGTTCATGCACAGCCTTTAGCATGTAAGCTGCTCCCAGCTACATGAGTGAGCACTTTTGGCCAGCCGCTGCTTGGATTGTACAACTGAATGACACTAGCCAATATCTCCGGTCCCAGACACAACCCTAGGAACCTCCATCTTGCAGTGTCCAGTTATGACCACTGGATGCTGCAAGCTTATATGAGTTCGTCAATTTAACCAAGAAATTGATATGTACTAAGCTTGTTATCCCAAGGGAGTCTCTGACACGCTTCAAACCAAACACACTGCTTTGGATAGAATAAACAAATTTATTAACTACAAAAGATAGATTTTAAGTGGTCATAAGTCAAAGCAGAAGAAGTCAGATTTGGTCAAATGAAATGAAATAAAAGCAAAACGCATTCTAAGCTGCTCTTAACCCTTTCATTGCCCTTACAAACTTAGATTCTTCTCACCACAGGCTGGCTGATTGCTCTTCAGCCAGGCTCTCCCCTTTGATCAGCACTTCAGTCGCTTGGTGTGGTGTCTGTAGATGTAGGTGGAAGAGAGAGAGCATGGCAAATGTCTCTCCCTTTTATCATGTTCTTTCCTCCTCCTTTGCCCCCCCCCTTCAGAGTCAGGTGAGCATTACCTCATCACAGTCCCAAACTGACCAAGGGAAGGGGGGACTCACTTGAGAGTCCAACAGATCCTTTGTTGCTGCCTAGGCCAGTGTCCTTTGTTCCTGTGAGGCTGGGCTGGGTTTGTCCCATACATGCCCTGATGAGGTGTGAACTGCCTCTCTGTTCTTGGAGAGTTTTGCCTGGGTTTGTTTTAAGCCATGAAGGCACATTTTCAGCCTCATAACTATATACATGAAATTGCAACCTATAACAGGGGTCGGCAACCTTTCAGAAGTGGTGTGCCGAGTCTTCATTTATTCACTCTAATTTAAGGTTTCACGTGCCAGTAATACATTTTAAAGTTTTTAGAAGGTCTCTTTCTATAAGTCTATACTATATAACTAAACTATTGTTGTATGTAAAGTAAATAAGGTTTTTTAAATGTTTAAGAAGCTTTTCATTTAAAATTAAATTTTAAATGCAGAGCCCCCTGGACCGGTGGCCAGGACCCAGGCAGTGTGAATGCCACTGAAAATCAACTCGCGTGCTGCCTTTGGCACGCGTGCCAAAGGTTGGCTACCCCTGACCTATAACATTACTATAACAACAATGCTCAGTGCATCATGAGCCTTCCAAAGACACCCGTGGGCTGCACGCAGCCCGTCAGGATAATCCGCTGTGGGAAGCGGCGCAGGCCGCAGGGATGTGCTGGCCGCTGCTTCCCGCAGCTCCCATTGGCCGGGAACGGCAAACCGCGGCCACTGGGAGTTGCGGGTGGCCGTGCAAATGTAAACAAACTGGCAGCCGGTCAGCGGATTACCCTGATGGGCAGGTTGCCCACCACTGGTCTAAGGCCATAATAATATTTAATTTTAGAACTGGCATTAGCCACACAGTTCACTACATTCCCAAGAAGAAATCTGGAAAGATAAGGTATATTTAGCCAATAGCATGTTAAATATAATATCCTAGCAACATCCTTGCGGTCCTTACGCATACATAGCAAGCTCTAGGGTAATATCACTCGTGTATCAAAAGGTGGTCTCAATCTTATCTGTACTAGCTAATCTGTGGAATTAGCTTTACATGCTGAGCATTTCTAGGCAATAGTTCTTCTACTGAGCAAATACTGCAGTAAATTAAGACATTTTTGAGATGTAAATGATCTGATTCATTTGTGTCGCACACTCTGATATCCAGTGCGATACTAGTCCACACTGAAAACAACCTAATAAAGTGGCAGTCGGGGATTACCAATCAACAATGTTAACACACATTTCCTTGCCAAATGCAACACGCCAAGTAAGCTTACAGCCAAACTCCTAAGATATAAAACCAAACATAGATATTTAAAGGTCTCCAACAAAGACAAATGACAGTGATTGAACCCCGGTGGATAAATCTGTTGGGCCCCAAATGCAGAGTTGATGACCTCTGTATGTCTGAAGTAAATCTATCGTTTTAGAGTTGTTTTATCCATCCTGGGGTAAATCACAAGCTTACAGATTCATGAACAATGATGAATGAACAATCTTGGATAGAATTGTATTGTCACATGGCATCTCATATTTAAATGAAACAAGTCCCTCACCAATGCTCTCACTGCATGTTAAGCTGTGGGGTCCATTGTCTGGCTTGTAGGAAAAGGTGTGACCCCTTTTAGGGCTAGAGAGCCAAAATGACTGGCTGCAGCACCTTCAAACCAGGTCAGCATGGGGACAGTGACCCAGTTTCCTTCCCCTCCCCTGCCCCCCGCAGGTGACTGAAAGAGAGGGGGAACTGTTCCCTGCAGGAAAAGCCCTCTTTTACCTGGACCAGACAGAGCTGCACCCGCCATCCCACCCGTGGAAGTAGTTAAATACCAGGTTTTGTCATGACCCACTGTGGTCATGACTTTCTTAGGGGAGGAGGGGCTGGGAAGGACTTTTTCTCCTCACTGCCAGATTGGCCAAGGCGAGGTGAGGGGTTTTTTGTCATCTCACAGTGGGTTGGGGGCTTAGTTGGGGCAAACATGGAATGGGAGTTTGGCTATGATGTTGCAATTCATTATGTAAGTGTGGGGTGAATGTTAAGTGCAGGTACTCCATAGGGAAGGGATACAGTGATCTGATCAAATGGATTAGTAAAGGATTTTAAGGAATACTGTACCTCTTTTAAGGAGTGGAAATGAGGGGGGGAAAGGGGTGTCAGGGCTCCTATGACTGGTACACAGAGAGCTAACCGCTCCTTATTTATGACCCCCTCCCCTTAACCCTTATTTAAGGGGTGAGGGTGGTAAGGTCCCAGCAGCAGATTGGTGTGGGACCAGAATGTATGCAAATTATTATGGAATTACCTGCATTGTACACTTGTATCTGCCAGGTACTCCCAGACATCTAGGAATATAGTGGCAACCTGATTAAACCACATCCGGGGCATAGCCGGACAAAGGCTCTTAAGTGAAGTAAGCAGTTGTGGGATAGGAGGGAAGTTCCTCTCATGCATCAGTAACTGGTTAAAAGATAGAAAACTAAAGGTAGGAATAATTGGCCAGCTCTCACATTGGAGAGAGGTAAATAGCGGGAGTCCTCAATGATCTGTACTGGGACTGTGATGTTCAACATATTCATAAATGACCTGGGAAAGGGGTTAAACAATGAGGGGGCACAATTTGCAGATGATACAAAATTACTCACAATAGTTGAGTCCAAAGTTGACTGTGAAGAGTTCAAAAGGATCTCACTAAACTGTGTGACTGGACAACAAATAGCAGATGAAATTCAATGTCGATAAATGTAAACTACATTAGAAAAAAATTAGGGCTGGCAAGCGATTAAAAAATGAATAGTGTTCTATTATTATTTAACAGTGCGATTAAAAGTGCGATTAATCGTGATTTTTTTTGAGTTAATCACATGAGTTAACTGCAGTTAATCGAAAGGCCTAAAAAAAAAAAAATCACAACTCCGCACAATATGATGGGTTTTAAATTAACTATTACTGTACTACAGAAGAAAGATATTGACGTCATCGTGGATAGTTTTCTGAAAACATCCACTCAGTGTGCAGCAGTGGTCAAAAAAGCTAACAATGTTAGCAGCCATTACGAAGAGGATAGATAATAAAACAAAAAATATCATAATGCCACTACATAAATCCATGGTACATCCTCACCTTAAATACTGAGTCGAGTTCTGGTCACCCCATCTCAAAATAGATATATTAGAATTGGAAAAGGCACAGAGAAGGGCAACGAAAATGATAAGGGGTATAGAACAGCTTCCAAAACGAGAGATTAAAAAGCCTGGGACTATTCATTTTAGAAAAGAGATGACTAAGTGGGGATATGATAGAGGTCTCTACAATCATGAATGGTGGAGAGAAACTGAAATAGGGTGAATAACGCTTCCTTTTCATGTAATACACGAACCAGAGGTCACCCAATTAAATCAATAGGCCGTTTGAAACAAATAAAATAAAGTGCTTCTTCACACAACACATAGTCATTGTCAGGGGATGTTGAGAAAGCCCTGAAGCTCTGGTCCTGGCCACTGTAGGAGGCAGGATACTGGGGTAGATGGATCATTGGTCTGACGCAGTATTGCTGTTCTTATAAGTCTTAGATTTGTTACAGACTAACCTTTTACATTCGTGAATCTGCAAATATTCATGTTTTGAAATGAAAAAGTTAGCCTAGACACAGGTAGGTAAATAGATTTTTAAAGGCCTGTTAATTACACAATGAAGTTCTTCAAGAGGTGCACATATTTAGGGTGTAGTTAAGAAAAAACATTCACCTAGCACAGGGGTTGGCAAACTTTTTGGCCTGAGGGCCACATCGGGGTTCCAAAACTGTATGGAGGGCCAGGTAGGGAAGGTGGTGCCTCCCCAAACAGCCTGACCCCCGCCCCCTCCCACTTCCAGCCCCCTGACTGCCCCCCTCAGAACTCCCCACCCATCCAGCCCCCCCTGCTCCTTGTCCCCTGACCGCCCCCTCCCGTGACCCCCGCCCCTAACTGGCCCCTGGGACTCCACCCCCTATTGGAATGCAGCTGTGAGCAGGAGCGCTGCCAGCTTTTCTGCTGCCCTAGGTGGCGCAAGGTCCCGCCCCGAAATGCCGCCCCCCACAGAGGCAGTGGAAGGTCCCGCCACCGAAATACCCCCGCGGTCGCCGACCCCAAAATTGTAGTGGCCTAGGCGACTGCCTAGGTTGCCTAATGGGTTGCGCCGGCCCTGGCCGTGAGAACATGGGCTGAGGACTCAGGAGGAGCAGGGGCAGCCGCACAGCTGGAGAGAAGCGGCGTTTTCTCCTTCAAAGCGCCGCTTCTCTCCGGCCGGCTGCGCGGCCTCCCAGTGCTCCTCCTGAGTCGTTGGCCATGCTCCCACCACCCACACCGCCCGCCTGCTCCCTTGCCCCCACAGTGCAGCCCCCTCCCCCCACGGGAGGTGTGACAGTACTGAGCTGCCCGAGTGCCCGGCCCTGGGGCCCCGTTGTTGGGGGGCCCCCGTGCCAGGCCATCCTGTGTTCACTGGTGAATCTACCCCTGAGCCGCACCGCCCGGCCGGAGCCAGCCATGCTGTCACGCTGCCGGCATGGCGAGCTGAGGCTGCGGGGGAGGGGTCCGGGGTTAGGGGTCACCAAATGAAATTATTAGAACATAAGAATGGCCATATTGGGTCAGACCCAAAGTCCATCTAGCCCAGTATCCTGTCTTCTGACAGTGGCCAATGTCAGGTGCCCCAGGTTGAATGAACAGAACAGGTAATCATCAAGTGACCTGTTGCCCATTCCCAGTTTCTGGCAACAGAGGCTAGGGACATCATCCCTGCCCATCCTGGCTCATAGCCATTGATGGACCGATCCTCCATGGTTTTATATATTCTTTTTTGAACCCTGTTATATAGTCTTGGCCTTCACAACATCCTCTGGCAAGGAGTTACACAGGTTGACTGTGCATTGTGTGAAAAAATACTTCCTTTTGTTTTTTTAAACCTGCTGCCTATTCATTTCATTTGGTGACCTTTAGTTCTTGTGTTATAAGAAGGAGTAAATAACACTTCCTTATTTACTTTCTCCACACCAGTCATGATTTTATAGACCTCGATCATATCCCCCCTTAGTCGTCTTTTTTCCAAGCTGAAAAGTCCCAGTCTTATTAATCTCTCCTCATATGGAAACTGTTCCATACCCCTAATCATTTTTGTTGCCCTTTTCTGTACCTTTTCCAATTCCAGTGTATTTTTTTTTAAATGGGATGATCAGTATTCAAGATGTGAGCATGACATGGATTTATATAGAGGCAATAAGATATTTTTTGTCTTATTATCTAGCCCTTTCCTAATGATTCCCAACATTCCGCCTTTTTTGAGCTCCGCTGCACATTGAGTGGATGTTTTCCTCACGCACTGGGCACCTGCACTGTCACATGACCTGCCTGTTAGGGGCTCTCCCACAGTATGTGAGGTTAGTGAGTGGCTGATTTTTTTGCAGTTGCAGCTACCTGAATATCTACTTAGCTCTTTCTTCCCAGCTGTAAAAAGCATATGAAACTATTTTATCAGGAGTGTTGTCAGATGTAATTATTCTCAGCCCCCATGTAAGACCCTTCCTTCCATCCCTTCTGACAAAGCGGACATAGTTTGTGTGATTTATGATATGAATATGACATAACTGAGATATACTTTATGCAAGATGGCTCATGTGAGATATCATTGGAAAGGTTATGATTTATTGAATGCGATTATCCTATTTGTATGTATGTATCATTTCTGTATCTGAAATTAGGAATATTGACTATGTATCTGTATTTCAACTATGCTACTTCGGGTGACTCCCACTGCCAACACTTCAGGTACAACAATGGAAAAGCCAAACAGGGTGGATGGCCCATCAACAAGGACAATGGACTATAAAACAGCTTAGTCTTCCCATGAACTTGTGGGTCAACCTGTGAAGAATAGCTACAAGGGCCCTACAGAGTCAGGTAGTCTTGTCACTTGATACTAAAACATTACCTGGGACTTCATGTAACTTTCCACTGTAAGGGAAGGGGGGGATCAAACTAGGAAACAAAGGACTCCCGCCTTATGCAAAGGGTGGGAAGTGAGGTAATCCAGGTCTAGTTCTCCACTGCTACCCCACCCAAGATGACTGCTGGAAACAAATAAGAGTAAACAGGGGGAAAGAACGGGGCTCAGGCTGGAAGAGTGTCTGGCCTACGAAGATTATTAGAACACATTTAGGGTGAAAACTCACATGTAACAAGTTTCTTTGGTGTATTAAGCTTAGTTTGTGTGCTCTGTTTTATTTTCTTAGGGCTTGTCTACACTGACACTTTACAGCTCTGTAACTTTCTCACTCAGGGATGTGAAAAAATACCCCCCTGAGCGCTGCAAGTTTCAGTGCTGTAAAGTGCCAGTGTAGACAGTGCACCAGGGCTAGTAGCCACGCTCCCAGCGCTGGGAGCTATTCCCCTTGTGGAGGTAGGTTTTTTATAGCGCTGGGAGAGCTCTCTGCCGCGACTACACAAGCCACATTAAAGCGCTGCTGTGGCTGTGCTTTAATGTTGCTAGTGAGGACGTGCCCTTAGTAATCAGCCTCGTTCTGTCTGCTACCTCCTTAACTACTTAAAATACACCTGTTATAGTTAATAAATTTATTTCTGGTTAATAATACAACCCAGTTTATGTGATTTCTAACTCTGTGTGTGTGTGTGAGAGAGAGAGAAATTGTGCATACCCTCTTCCACATTGAGGGAAGAGGCGAATATAATATCTTTGGTTCTGTACTCCAAGGGAGGTGGACATCTGAGTGCTGGAGCAAATCCTTAAGCTGAGCCTTCCCACAGCTGATCTGCAGCGGGATGTGACCCTGCCTGTGTGTGTAAGAGGAGGTTTTCAGAGCCTGGCTCAGCAAGACAGGTAAAAGGGGGCCCATGTTGGCAGAACAGGTAGACTCAGTGGTATCTCAGCACATCAGGTGACTTCCCAAGGGGTCCAACCCGTCACAGTTTGGTTTTTAATATTTACCTATTTTTATATTGTTTTATTATGGTTTTGATTATGCTGTTGTATAGCTTTTTTGTGTGCTGTGCCTAATGCCCCTGAGTTGGGCACTTTTTATAAATGAAAATATTTGGGGCAACTTTTCAAAACTGTGGTTTAAAATGCATGTGTAGTTTTGCACACGTACGAACTCTGGTCCATGTGCCCAGATCCAGACTAGGGTGCATATGTATGGGCATGTATAAATCTGGGTTATCTGCATGCAGTCTCCAGTGTATGTACACTGAGATGGGTATATGCAAAAGTGCACGTGCAGTTTATCACATGCTCGTCTGAAAATTCAGCTTTGAGTAATTATTAAACATGGACAGAAACGGGCTTTTACATTGAGATCTGCTTATTTCTGTTTCTTTATGATAACGCTGGGCATCCCATTAAAGACAGCTTGCATTTGGTTACTAAACTCTGTCTGTTTACGTCAGCTTCACATTCGTATGCCAATGTGTCTGACCCCTAGCCATGAGGGACCATTTCTAGATATCAAAAGGGAGGCAAGGTTTATTCCCTTTCATTCCTTGGATTTTCTAATGAGACTAGTAACAAGGATTGTAATTAATGTTGGGTGTGGTGTTTATTACACTGTGGATTTTGGTCAATTAGGAATTGGTATGAGATGACTAATTCGGTTTACACAGACCACATAGTAGCCAATGAAAAATAACACTTTTCAGTCACTCCTAACCTTGTCTAAATTTCAAATTGGTACTCAGAGGGTGAAAGACTCCATTCCCATTGCCTTTCTCTGAATTTTCTAGTCCTCAATAACTACAGATGATGTTTTGAATTGAAAGTTTAATTTGGAAAGTTGTCCTGTATTTGATGCCTTGGCTGGTGGTCTGGTGCTCACACCATTCTGTGTTGTATTTCTGCTCCATCACTTTGGTCCCTTTAGGCCTCAGTGAAGACTGCAAAGGTTCACTAACCTGCACCCACTCCACTGTGGGCTGTAATCTTTTCAGATCTCATATGTAAACAGAGTTGGACCTCATCATTATTTTGATAAAAGGTTTCTAAGAAAAAGTAGTTGGTGGAACACACAACTTTTCTATACTAAAGTGCTATTTTATCTCCTACAGAACCTTTCTCTGCAGGTCTGACTTTACTTCTCTCCTCGCCAACCCTTTCATACAAACATTTCTGATTTATTGATGAATTTACTTTACATGTGTTAATTTCCTTTAAAAATTAAAGAACACTACTACATGCAATTATTACATTAATGAAATACTGAGAGTAAGATTTTAACTGCAGAAAATTAGGAAGTCTAAAGTTCAGATTCCCACAGCAGCCTTAATCCAACTCATTGCATGTACAGTATCATCTCAAAAGTGTCTTTCATTACAAACTCCAGAATTCTGGGCAAGGTGGTGTGGTACACTGTGAAGCAAATAATACAGTACAGTAGTACATAGGAACCACAAATGTTTTCTGTAATCATAAAGGCGCATGTAATATAATCATAGAGTGAAAAGTCCCATTGTGATACATGCACAAGGGAACAGAGTTAAGGATTCTGTGGAAATCATAATATTTTCTAATTGTGGTGCAATAAAACTGCAACCTTGTATTAATGTTTATGAACTTAAAAGGAAAATAGAAACAAAGTTACTCTACATAGTTATTTTTTTCTTGGCACAAGTTGCAAAGTTATCTGCCTCCTAAGGACAATGTGTTTTTATTATATATATAAAAAAGGAACGTCCTATGGATATGCTCAGTGTCTTCAATATATTTTAAAACATTCTGAACTATTTCTCTAAGTACCTGGAACTTCACCATAAGAATGTGAATCAATGCATCACTTAGAAGTTGTTAATGTTCTCATTCTATCTCCACATTCCCAGTTCTCACCCTGAACTTTATCAGCTCATTTGCTTTAATTTCCTGTTCTTCAGTTTGTTGATGTTGGACTCTGCAAATCCACTGGCTGTTGCAGCTTGCTGATGGAACTGTTAATTTTGACAGAGAATGGATCGTTTTAAACAAATGTATCTCCAAGAAGTCTCTAGGCAAAGAGATGGGATGGTTTAGTAGCTTTGCTGTCACAAGGCAATAAACAGAAATGTACACCTTTTTGGTAATCCACTTACGCTTAGGCCTGATCTACACTACGAGGTTAGGTCAAATGTAGCCGCGTTAGGTCGATTTTATAACAAATGCGTCTACACAACCAACTCCGTTCCGCCGGCTCTTAAAATCGACTGCTGTACTCCTCCCTGACAAGGGGAATAACGCTAAAATCAACCTTCTTGGGTCGAATTTGGGGTAGTGTAGACGCAGCACTGTTCAATTCGATGGTATTGGCCTCCGGGAGCTATCCCAGAGTGCTCCAATGTGACTGCTCTGGACAGGACTTTCAACTCCAGTGCATGGGGGAGCAAATGGACATGATGAGGTATCTGGTAGAGCTGCAGGAAAGACAACTAGAGTACAGTACAGTACACCGCTGCAGCCATTGTGTAACCGCCTGCCCTCATCGCCAAGTTACATATCCTCCTCATCCAGATGCCCAAGAATCCGGGGGTGGGGTGGGGAGGAGAGGCTCCGGGCACCCTGCCACTCAACTCCAGGGGATGGCCCAAGCAACAGAAGGCTGTCATTCAAACAGCTCTGGGATTTGTAGTGTGGCTACAATAAGCAATGTGGCCTTGTCCTTCCTTCCTCACCCACCCCACCCTGTTATCAAACCCTTTGTACACCTGGGCTTCCTTTTACCAGTGAACATTGTCAGTGATTTCAAGTTTTTTTAAATAAATAAAGAATGAATGGATTCAGAACAATAGGGACTTTATTTCCTGTGCCAGCTGTGGTCGGGGGGGGGGCAAAGGGGGGGACATTGGCTTACAGGGAAGTATATTCACCAAAGGGGGCGGCTTTGCATCAAGGACAAATTGCATCAACTGTCACACCGTAACCTGGTCAGTCATGAAACTGTTTTTCAAAGCCTCTCTGATGTACAGCGCACCTCAGTGTCCTCTTATAATTGCCCTGGTGTCTGTCTGTTCAAAATTGGCTGCCAGGCGATCTGGTTGCACTGAGGTCTAACCTACTCAGCAAACTGTGCCAGCACCCTTTTAAACATCCAAAGGCACATTCTACCACCATTCTGCACTTTCTCAGCCTATAGTTGAACTGCTCCTTACTACTGTGCAGGCTGCCTGTGTATGGCTTAATGAGGCATGGGAGCAAGGGGTAGGCTGGGTCCCCAAGGATAACTATTGGCATTTCAACATCCCCAATGGTAATTTTCTGGTCTGTGAAGAAAGTCCCTTCTTGCAGCTTTCCGAACAGCCCGGAGTTCCGAAAGATGCGAGCGTCATGCACCTTTCCTGACTATCCCACGTTGATGTCAGTGAAATGGCCCTTGTGATCCACCAGTGCTTGCAACACCATTGAGAAGTACCCCTTGTGGTTTATGTACTCTTTGGCAAGGAGTCCAGTGCCAAGATACGGATATGCATTCCGTCTATCGCCCCACCACAGTTAGGGAGCCCCATTGCAGCAAAGCCATCCACTATGACCTGCACATTTCCCAGGCATTGGGAGCTTAAGCCAGGATTCCAATGAGCAGCGGGGACTGTGGGATAGCTACCCACAATGCACCACTCTGTGAGTCAATGCTAGCCATGGTATTGAGGACGCACTCCGCCGACCTAATGTGCTTAGTGGGGACATGCACGATCGACTGTATAAAATCAGTTACTAAAGATTGACTTCTATAAAATCGACCTAATTTCGTAGTGTAGACATGCCCTTAGTTGTGGCGCTCACCTCATGAAGAGGTGGGGAGGGGATGGGATGTTGACATGACGCTGGCTGGCAGAAAAACATGGAATAATAATAAAACTTAGCTCTTATATAGTGTGTTTCCTGGCTTGTGTGGCTGGGGAATATGTGGATGGAATTTATCTCAACTTTTCAGCTTTTTATACAGAACTGTGCAAAGAACTAATCTCCCAGTTCAGTAAATCAGTTCCATTCAGTCAGAAGCAGATCTTGTTCTTGTTTCCTCTGGGAGCAAGATGAAGCATTCCACATGGTGGAGCTGATAAAATATCACCCCGTCTTCTGTAAGCAAGCCAGTTCTCATCCCCTTCATCATCAACACTACAAATTCCTGAATCTTGAAATTGGGGCCCTGATTCTGATATCCCTGTCACTTGCTTTAACCCTCCTTTTGACTTCGGAGAAAAGACTGCAGATCCCCGAGCACAACTGTCAAATTCAGGTAGATTCTATCCAGTCAAGTTGGTCAGGAGCTCCCCACTCAGTTTGTGAAGATGTTTCCATGATCTTTCCCATTATGGAAGTGAAGTTTTCCAGATCTTCCCTTGATGATCATGTTCTAAATATGCGTACTATAACTGTTTCCTTAGAAGGAATCTATGGCATGTATTTTTTGTAGTCCACCTATTTATTTTGATATTTCCTTACCAAATCCACTGATGAATACAATTTGTCTCTGGAGGTTACCCCTCTTCAGACATATCTGTGGCACTAATTCTTATACTTAACAACCAGTAAATCTTGCACAGTCTTTAAAAAGCTACATTAAAATTCTGGACACCAAACAGTTTAATTACAGCAAAGAGGCCTATCAGCATGTTACCATTTTAACAAAAGCCCGGCTGGCAGCACATTTTAAAAGTAAGAAACGTGGTGGTGTTTTTCCCTTCCATTTTTTTTATATTTTTTGTATTTTGTGGATGTACATGAACGTGAACCACAGCTGTAAGGTATCCACTGAAATGACTTTGTTCAATGTGGCACATATTACATGGAATATAGTGCAAAGTCCACATTAAATTCCTGCATTGAAGATGTCAGCACATCACAGCTTTACTAAGTGGTTGCAAGATTGTGCTGCCGTTTTCAGCTGTCACACGTAAGTAGAATATCCAGATCATTTAGCTTTGTTAACTGGTTAGATGAGAGTGTTAAACCCTAAATCAACTAACAATTTCATATCAGTGAAAATGCCCCAAACCCTACCCTGGATCTGACTGACCGAAAGAGAATTAACCACCAGGGGCCTAATTGTGCAACGTGCTCTTTGGAAGCTGGGCATGCTCCCCACCTTTTCAGAGCCACTCAGAATCTTGCCGGTTCAGGCCTTTAAGGCCCAGTTTTCCTTTTATTGAAGCCACTAGCAAAATTCCAATTGACTTCATAGTGGGTGGCAGATTCAAGCCCCAATTCTCCAGCAAGCCAATTACACCAGTTTACAAGCTCTAAACAGCTGGGTTCTGTGTACTCGTCAATGTTTTATGTGACTGTAGGTGATGATGGGCTTAAAATGACCTATTATTAGCATTTAATTTTCCACATTGAACAATTTCTTTGGGTCTTTTGCTCTGACAAGGATTTAATTCCTTCTTTAGTGACACTTCTAAAGTCAGCAGTGCAGTCGGTTAATCATTTACAAAAGTTATGACCATCTGATTTAGTTGTTTCTATTTTTCCTCTGATTATTCAGTAGACATTACATGACAGGACTGTCTGATCTTTTCCAGTTTGCCAAAACCACTCCTGTGCACTGCTCTTCCACTGCCTGCTTGTTTCTGCTGAGGGAAGTAACATCCACCTCCACCTCGATATAACGTGACCCGATATAACACAAATTCGGATATAACGCAGTAAAGCAGTGCTTGGGGGAGCAGGGGGGGGCGGGGCTGCGCACTCGGGCGGATCAAAACAAGTTCGATATAATGTGGTTTCACCTATAACGCGGTAAGATTTTTTGGCTCCCGAGGACAGCGTTATATCGGGGTAGAGGTGTATGTTTTAAATATAATGCAACAGTTACCTTGAGAAAAGTCAAAAATAGCAGAACAGTACCAGAGAAAGATTCAGATAAAAGCTGAGTTCCTGGAATCATGGATAAGGCTACAATTTTGTCATGGATATTATTAGTAAAAGTCCTGCATAGATTGGGCAATAAACAAAAAATCATGAAGCAGTGACCTGTCCCTGACTTTTACTAAAAACATCCCTGACAAAATGGGGAGGGAGGAGGGTCGAGCACCCTGCCCTCTCCTCCCTCCCCCGCCCAGTGGCTTGGAATTGCAGGGACCCTGGTGGCTGGGAGGGGTCCCCCTGCTGCCCTGTGGGGCTGGAGCCCCCTGCCGCCTGTGGTGGCAGGGGACTAGTGGGGGAACCCTTGCCAACAGCGGAGGCTTGGGAGCTGCTGAGCCGCTCTGGTGTCTGCCAGTAGTGGCAGCTGAGCAGCTGCAGGGGGGACCCCTGCCGGCAGCAGTTGGGCAGCTCATGGGTTGCCACCGGTGACAGTAGCCGGTCAGTTGCGGGGGGTCCCACAGAGGCTGGGCTGCTTGTGGGGTCTCCAATGTCATGGAGGTTGCTGGAAGTTACGGATTCCGTGACCTCTGTGACACAATCTTAGCCTTAATCATGGAATAGGAAGGGGGGCAAAATTCAAATAAAGTTGGGAATAGAATTAATTAGATTCTACCTCTCTAGGAGGCTGCTTGTAATATCATGCAAAGAGATCAAAGCAGGTTTTTTTTTTTTTTTTTACAAATTTTGCCACTGGTTACAGAGACAATCTATTCATTTTATAATGTAAATCTCAAGCACATGGTGAAGGTCATTTCAGATGTCTGACCCTTTCATTTTTTGTATTTTCCTTCCATTAGCTGAGTGTAGGTGGTCATCACGGAAGTGCCAAAAAATCCCTGATGGGATAACAAAATAATTTGGTGATAGCATACAAATGTCAGGTTTCCGCAAATTAATCCCAGGATAGTCACCCGGATGTGTGTATATCAAATAATCTAAACTAAAAAATAACACTTTAATCTGCATAACGATGACTCAGATAAATGCCAGATAGATGCCAGATAAATCCTCCTTTAACCCCAGGACAAACAATCAGTGTCCATTACACAGAAAGCTGAAAAATGCTAAAGACATTGAATATTTTTAAAACAGTGGTTTAAATTATTTTTATAATCATAATTACACATTACGAAATACTAGATAGTCCTTTGAAATACTGATATAGTTCAGGACAGAAACAAAGAAGCAAACAAACTCAGGAACAAGCAACTTTGGATACTGTGGGAGCAAGCTTAGCCCCTTGCAGGATTAGCGCCTCAATGAGTCAATCCATAATGTTCTCAGTATTTTATTCAGATGCTGTTTCAGGTAAAAGAGAAGGAAATGGTCTGAACAATATTACACATGTGGATGTTGCAAAGATACCAAATTAAGATGTAGATACTTGGTACAGGACTGTAGGTCACTGGTATTTTTTAAATCTCCTTTTTCACCATGGGTGAAATTCCCTGTGTGCAAAGGCCCGACACAAGGCCTGTGTGCTATTTAATTCTTCATTCAACCCTCAGAATAAGGCTGAATTTCTGCAGAGAGATAACTTTCTCCCTGTGTATGCTGCTCACTTGCATTTTGTTTTCTACAGTACAATGAATAGTCTATGCTGTCTGTGCATCCATCTCCCACTTCTAGGAACTCTCTTCTCAAATTCACAAATTTCAAAGTACAAATTGTTTCCCATGGAAAGGAAGTGATGTTGGTAATTATTGCACTGGGCTCACCTGGGATCTGTGGGTTATTTGCTTCATTCCAACCTACTACAATTAATTTGAATTGCTTATTCACAACAATAATTTTCTTTTAGAAACATACAAGCACCAGTAAAGTCTCCCATTAAAAATATGGTCGCCTTCTGTAGTGAGGCAACCTGGCTCTCAGTCGCCCCTGTGAGGGATGAGCCAGAACAGCCACCAGAGTGGGCGGAGTCACCGCCGCCTGTCCCCGCCCCCCAGAAGTCAAGGGGCGGGACAGGAAGTATAAAGGCCCGGCCCCAGCGCTCAGTTGCGGTCCGACCACGGGAGAGGACAGACGCTGGTGCCTGAGCTCCTGCTAGGCCGAGCCTGCCCCGAGCCTGGTATCGTGAGGAAGACTGGCCGAGCCTGCCCCGAGCCCGGTATCCTGAGGAGCGGACTGAACTTCCCCTCACCGAGGGTCCGGAGGAGCCGCCCAACCTACCCAGCGCTCCGTGCCCTGAGGAGCCCATGATCTGGGACACGGTGGACGAGGCTGAGGACGTGCAGGTACCCAGGGAGGCGGAGATGGGAAGTGGCTCGGGGACAACAGACCCCGAACCCATGTCAGTGTGTTGCGGTCAGGATCCCCACTGACCCAGCAGCAGACGGACTGCTGCTGATAGGGCCCCGGGCTGGAACACAATGGAGTGGGAGGGTCTGCGGCCCCCCGGCCACCCAACCCGTGGGTGGCAGTCTCCCCCTCTCCCAGGCCTGTGAGGCTTAGGCCTATTCCTGTTGCTCAGCCCTGACCTAGGGCCTGAGCATATATACTGTGTTTACTGTTGCTCAGCCCCTGCCTGAGGGCCTGAGCCCCTGAACTACTGTTTGTTTGCTCAGCCCCTGCCTGAGGGCCTGAGCCCCTGAACTACTGGTTGTTTGCTCAGCCCCTGCCTGAGGGCCTGAGCCCCTGAACTACTGGTTGTTTGCTCAGCCCCTGCCTGAGGGCCTGAGCCCCTGAACTACTGGTTGCTCGCGGCCCCGCCCTGACTTAGGGCTTGGACCTGCGAGACTGAACTGTTCCCCAGCCTCGTGTAGTGAGGCAACCAGGCTCCCAGTCGCCCCTGCGAGGGACGAGCCCCACCCTGGACGTCTATACCTTCATCTCAGGGTATGCATTTCCATAACATGGCAAAATGTCTATTGCAAAACGGTAGGTTATAAAGGCTTGCATAATGAGAAATAAAAATGTTCTTTCTACAAAAACTAAACTGCAGCATAATAGGCCAGCTTTTGATGGCCTTTCAACTTTCGATGGACAGTTAATCGTTAGGGCATCTCGTATTAGTGAATAATTCCCATAGTGATTCCCCTGAAGAGAAAGATAAGATACACTGACAACCATTGAAAAACTAGAACAAAATGGGATTTCAATCAAGTACTTTAGCAACTCCTGAAATCAATGATCTGCTTCAGCATTTATACTCAGGTTGTGTCACTTTTCAACATTATTGCTCATTTATTTTATTGGTTCCCAATTTTAAGCTGAATGTCGTATGATGCATACTGTCTATTCACTCAAGGAATTAATTTCAGATAAATATTTCTAATAAACTCCCTCTGCAGAAAGAAAGAGTGAGAGACCCAAATTTCAACTGCAATGGGATATTATTAGAAACACAAAAAGGAAACTGAATACATCAATTAAAATACCAAACAAAACCATAGCAAAAATTTCCCAGGCCAAAACTCCCAGGAGACATGGACTTAAACTCAACCCAGTCCTTATAGAATTCATACTCAGACCTACAAAATGAATGATAACAACTTAATGTCCCCAAAAGATGACTTTCTACTCATGACAATTAATAACATTTTGCATTTATATAGTACAAAGTGATTTACACACAGACTTACTAAATAAAAATTAGTTCTGTTGACTTCAGTCTATATATCTTATGACAATTTACATCAGTCAAGGATCTGCCCCTTAAGAAGCATATTTGCTACATTGATGACTGCTTTTCATATCACTAATCTGGGATTTTTTGTTTTATTTTATTTAAGTTTTTCACTTTGAGGGATTCTTTTAAAATCTTTTGCATCACAGGATTTAGGAGCTTACTTTTTCTGTGTTCTGTTCTTCTGGCAAAGTGTGTGAGCTCTGCAAAATTAATAGCTCCAGATTTTTTCTTTTCCCTTTTCTCCCTTTAATGGAGTACATTGAACACAGATATATGTTGCACTCTTAGTAAAACTATAAGGCAAGTCTTCATACTTGGTGGATGCACCTGCTAAAATTCTGGACAAGTTTCTTTCTTCATAGAGACACCATGAGTTTGCATCAACTGACAAAGCACTGTTCATACTTCATATGATTTGTATGTTTATGCATCTGCTGTAAAACCAATTAGCTTCGGTGAAAATTTACTCTTCTGAGGCTTTGAATATAAGGAGATACACTTACTATTTGAAATGTGAATTTCTCCTGTCAGAGCAAGATAAGTTTTACTTTAGAGTATCTTTTCTTAACCAAACTATCCCTTTCAGTTTTGTGTTTTACAAATGTGAAGTTTAAATAAACTCAGATTATTTTAGTGACACTGGTATATTATGACTTATTCAAATATGATTTGCAATTCCCTGGTATGGTATTTCAGCCATCCATTGCTACTAACTCTATTTAAACAAACACACCACATTAAACTTGTTTATAGAAGAGGACGGAGGTCTCAGCATACTATGGTCCAAACATAGAAGAGAGGTCTCTAAGGCCTGGTCTACACTAGGCGTTTATGTCGAAGTTAGCGCCGTTACATCGAATTAACCCTGCACCCGTCCACACCGCGAAGGTATTTAGTTCGACATAGAGGTCTCTTTAATTCGACTTCTGTACTCCTCCCCGACGAGGGGAGTAGCGCTAAATTCGACATGGCCATGTCGAATTAGGCTAGGTGTGGATGGAAATCGACGCTAATAGCTCCAGGAGCTATCCCACAGTGCACCACTCTGTTGACGCTCTGGACAGCAGTAAGAGCTCGGATGTTCTGAACTGCCACACAGGAAAAGCCCCGGGAAAATTTGAATTTGAATTCCTTTTCCTGTCTGGCCAGTTTGAATCTCATTTCCTGTCTGGACATCGTGGCGAGCTCAGCAGCACTGGCAACGATGCAGAGCTCTCCAGCACTGATGGCAGTGCAATCTCAGAATAGAAAGAGGGCCCCAGCATGGACTGATCGGGAAGTCTTGGATCTCATCGCTGTGTGGGGCGATGAGTCCGTGCTTTCCGAGCTGCGATCCAAAAGACGGAATGCAAAGATCTATGAGAAGATCTCTAAAGACATGGCAGAGAGAGGATACAGCCGGGATGTAACGCAGTGCCGCGTGAAAATCAAGGAGCTGAGGCAAGGCTACCAGAAGACCAAAGAGGCAAACGGACGCTCCGGATCCCATCCCCAGACATCCCGTTTCTACGAGGCACTGCATTCCATCCTCGGTGCGGCCGCCACCACTACCCCACCACTGACTGTGGACTCTGAGGATGGGATAGTGTCCACGGCCGGATCCTCGGACATGTTAGCGGACGGGGAAGATGAGGAAGGAGATGAGGAGGACGAGGCAGTCGACAGCGCTCACAACGCTGATTTCCCCGACAGCCAGGATCTCTTCATCACCCTTACAGAGATCCCCTACCAACCCTCCCCAGCCGTTACCCCAGACACAGAATCTGGTGAAGGATCATCCAGTAAGTGTTGTAAACATCTAAACATTTATTTGTAACAGAACATGATTATTAACAATTTAAAAAATGGGTTTCTCATGATTAGTTTGATTAACTTAACGGTTCAGTCATGGGCAGTGCAACTATTTGAAAAAAATCTAGCAATGTCCGGTTTTGCATGATTGTCCTGCCCAAGCCGCTCTACTGTTTAGTCCCTGCTACTGCAGCTACAGTAAGATGCGGTCTATATGTCCGGGGATGGAGCAGAAATCCTCCTGGGACATCTCAAGGAAGCTCTCCTGCAGGTAATTTGAAATCCGCTGCATTAGGTTCTTGGGGAGAGCGGCCTTATTGGGTCCTCCGTAGTAGGACACGTTGCCGCGCCACGAGACTAGCAAGTACTCTGGAATCATTGCTTGGCACAGCATGGCGGCATACGGCCCTGGTCTTTGAAGGCTTTCCCGGAGCATTCTCTGTCTGTCGCTCTCAGAGATCCTCATGAGGGTGATGTCGCTCATGATGACCTGCTTTGAATGAGGTAGGGGAATGTTAGTGTTGGGACTGCTTTACCGTTCCTTTACAGAACTGTAACCGCTGGTTTGCAGCCACGCGGTGGAGGCGGGAGAGGGTCAGCCGAAAGGGATCGTTCCCGGGGACAGCCGCGAGGGTGTGGGACAGGAGCAGACTTCCTGCTTGCCGGATTGCTGGCAGCAGGGACCGACATTGATTTCAATGTGAAATGAGGCCATTGCTAATATTAAAGTTTTAAGCTGCCACGAATCTACGGCTTACCATGTCTGCGTGCAAGAGCAATTCCGTTGTCCTGACAGGGTTCTCAAAAGTGCTCTGCAAAACCCCAGACACTGAATGCGAAGGCCGAGAATTCGACCTTGTGCTGAGTGCGCATGTGATAGGTGCTGTGCATGGTCCTGTTCACAGAGAAAGACTATGTTCTTTGTTCACAACTACATTTATCTTTCTGAGGAATTCACTCCCTTTTTCCCATTCCCACAGCCCCATCTGCGACTGTCTCACAACCTAGCCTGTCATCACACTCCCAGAGGCTAGGGAGGATTAGGCATAAGAAGAAGAGGACACGGGAGGACATGTTCTCAGAGCTTATAGCCTGCTCCCGAGCCCAGGCAGCACAGCAGACCCAGTGGCGGGAGAACTTGTCCCAAATGCACCAAGCCAACATGGATCGGGAGGAGAGGTGGCGTCAGGAAGACCAGCAGGCGACTCAAACCCTGCTTGGACTACTGAGGGAGCAAACGGACACGCTCCGGCGCCTTGTGGATGTTCTGCAGGAACGGAGGCAGGAGGACAGAGCCCCGCTGCAGTCCATCTCTAACCGCCCTCCCCCGCCACCAAGTCCCATACTCCCTTCACCCAAAGTGCACAGAAGGAGAGGCGGCAGAGTCCCTGCTAACTCTCACTCCACCCCTGCAGAGAGCTCGAGCAGCAGAAGGCTCTCATTCCCCAAAGTTTGACAAGTTCTTTCCTTCCCGCCTGACACAAGCCCCCGTCCAAGTTTCACTTCCCAGTCCCATGTGTAGTTGATAATAAAAAATATGTTTCTGTTAACTACTGTTTCCATCATGTTCTTTTGGAGGAGGGGGGGGAAAGGGGGTTGGTAATTGGACAGGACAGTCACCTTTGGCAGGGTACATAGTAGGGGGCAGGCACAGCAGCAGGGCACATACATAGTGCAGTGATGCAGTGACTACTTACCCTGGTTAGTCTGGGAGGTTCTTTTCATGTTATGTGGTGGGGGGTGGGTTGCTCTGTGACTTTGTGTCAGGGGAGGGCAGTTAGAGATCTTAAGCGGCGGTCCTTAGGCAGGATCACAGAGCCACACAGCAGGGGATCTGTAACCGTCCCACCCCTGCCACAAACTCACATAGACCCCCCATACACACAGTCCGTATCAGGAGGGGTGACAGGCTCCGTTGAAAGAACCATCCCACCGCAGCGGAGCCTGTCAGTCCTTGAGTTTAGAAGCTGCATTCGCGCGACTACACTACACCCGCTCCGCACCACAGTCTGCGTCCCAGTTTTAAAAAATTCCCGCGAAAACAGTATTAAAGAAAACGGTGTGCTTTAACAAAGTAGAACTATTTTTATTTTGAAACGTGTGTTGGAAGTGGGGTGAAGGCTTCTCTGTACACAAAATTAGAAAGTCACAGGTTACCCTGCTCACTCAGGAACTTTGCTTTCAAAGCCTCCCGGATGCACAGCGCTTCCCGCTGGTCTCTTCTAATCGCCCGGCTGTCTGGCTGTGAGTAATCAGCAGCCAGGCTAATTTCCTCAACCTCCCACCCCGCCATAAAGGTCTCCCCCTTGCTCTCACAGAGATTGTGGAGCACACAGCAAGCTGCTATAACAATGGGGATATTGGTTTCGCTGAGATCACAGCGAGTCAGCAAGCTTCTCCATCTCCCCTTGAGACGTCCAAAAGCACACTCCACCACCATTCTGCACTTGCTCAGCCGGTAGTTGAAGAGTTCTTTTTCAGTGTCCAGGGCACCTGTATAGGGCTTCATGAGCCAGGGCATTAGCGGGTAGGCTGGGTCCCCGAGGATGACTATAGGCATCTCCACATCCCCAACAGTTATTTTGTGGTCCGGGAAGTAAATACCTTGCTGCAGCCGTCTAAACAGACCAGAGTTCCTGAAAACACGAGCGTCATGAACCTTGCCCGGCCATCCGACATTGATGTTGGTAAAACGTCCCCTGTGGTCCACCAGTGCTTGCAGCACCATGGAAAAGTAGCCCTTTCTGTTAATGTACTGGCTGGCCTGGTGGTCCGGTGCCAGGATAGGGATGTGAGTTCCATCTATGGCCCCACCGCAGTTTGGGAATCCCATCGCTGCGAAGCCATCTATGATCGCCTCCAAGTTTCCCAGGGTCACTACCTTTGGCAGCAGTACATCAACGATTGCCTTGGCTACTTGCATCACAACAACCCCCACGGTAGATTTGCCCACCCCAAACTGGCTCGCGACTGACCGGTAGCTGTCAGGCGTTGCAAGCTTCCAGAGGGCTATGGCCACTCGCTTCTGGACAGTCAGGGCTGGTCGCATCCGGGTGTCATTGCGCTTCAGGGCAGGGGACAGCAACTCACAAAGTTCAAGGAAAGTTCCCTTCCGCATGCGGAAGTTTCGCAGCCACTGTGATTCATCCCAGACCTGCAGCACTATGCGGTCCCACCACTCAGTGCTTGTTTCCCGTGCCCAGAATCGCCGTTTCACAGCATCAACATGACCCATTGCCACCGTGATGTCCTCGGCGCTGGGTCCCCTGCTTTCTGAGAGGTCTGTGCTACTCTCAGACTTCAGGTCATCACCGCGTTGACGTAGCCTCCTCGCCTGACTTTTCTGCATCTGCCTCAGGGCAACCTGTATGATAAGCTGCGAGGCGTTGAGAGCGGCCACAACTGCAGCGATGGTTGCAGTGGGCTCCATGCTCACAGTGCTGTGGCGTCCGCGCTGTCAATGACTTGAAAAGTGCGCGAAATGATTTCCCGCCGGCGCTTTCAGGGAGGGAGGGAGGGCGGGAGTGATGGACGGATGACGACAGTTACCCAAAAGCACCCTGGCCCCTTTTTTTTTTACCCAGAAGGCATTTGCGGCTCCACCCAGAATTCCAATGGGCGGCGGGGACTCCGGGAACTGTGGGATAGCTGCCCTCAGTGCACCGCTTCCAATGTCGACGCTTTCCCCGTTAGTGTGGACTCACAAAGTCGAATTACTGTCCTTAGTGTGGACACACACGTTCGACTTTGCAATATCGATTCCAAATATTCGATTTAAGTAAAATCGAACTACTCTCGTAGTGTAGACAAGGCCTAAGATAAGTGCCAGACACTTATAGTGGAGATCGCAACACTTTTGTCTAAACCTTTTTCTTCATTTATTTTCAATTAACAGAATGTGTACTAACTTCAGTGTCATGACTAAGAATTTGAGATACTAAATTCCAGTAATAAGAGAATAGGAGCCAGGTTGTGTGGGATGGAGGTAAATATCGATCTACAATAAGAGGAAAAAACGGTTACTCACCTTTTGTAATTGTTGTTCTTCGAGATGTGTTGCTCATATCTATTCATAGAATCATAGAATATCAGGGTTAGAAGGGACCTCAGGAGGTCATCTAGTCCAACCCCCTGCTCAAAGCAGGACCAATCCCCAACTAAATCATCCCAGCCAGGGCTTTGTCAAGCCTGACCTTAAAAACCTCTAAGGCAGAATATTCTACCACCTCCCTAGGGAACCCATTCCAGTGCTTCACCACCCTCCTAGTGAAAAAGTTTTTTCCTAATATCCAACCTAAGCCTCCCACACTGCAACTTGAGACCATTACTCCTTTTTCTGTCATCTGGTACCACTGAGAACAGTCTAGATCCATCCTCTTGGAACCCCTTTCAGGTAGTTGAAAGCAGTTATCAAATCCCCCCTCATTCTTCTCTTCTGCAGACTAAACAATCCCAGTTCTCTCAGCCTCGCCTCATAAGTCATGTGCTCCAGCCCCCTAATCATTTTTGTTGCCCTCCGCTGGACTCTTTCCAATTTTTCCACATCCTTCTTGTAGTGTGGGGTCCAAAACTGGACACAGTACTCCAGATGAGGCCTCACCAATGTTGAATAGAGGGTAATGATCACGTCCCTCAATCTGCTGGCAGTGCCCCTACTTATACAGCCCAAAATGCCGTTAGCCTTCTTGGCAACAAGGGCACACTGTTGACTCATATCCAGCTTCTCATCCACTGTAATCCCTCGGTCCTTTTCTGCAGAACTTCTGCCTAGCCATTCGGTCCCTAGTCTGTAGCAGTGCATGGGATTCTTCCATCCTAATTGCAGGACTCTGCACTTGTCCTTGTTGAACCGCATCAGATTTCTTTTGGCCCAATCCTCTAATTTGTCTAGGTCCCTCTGAATCCTATCCCTACCCTCCAGTGTATCTACCACTCCTCCCAGGTTAGTGTCATCTGCAAACTTGCTGAGGGTGCAGTCCACGCCATCCTCCAGATCATTAATGAAGATATTGAACAAAACCAGCCCCAGGACCGACCCTTGGGGCACTCCGCTTGATACCAGCTGCCAACTAGACATGGAGCCATTGATCACTACTGGTTGAGCCCGATGATCTAGCCAGCTTTCTATCCACCTTATAGTCCATTCATCCAGCCCATACTTCTTTAACTTGCCAGCAAGAATACTGTGGGAGACTGTATCAAAAGCTTTGCTAAAGTCAAGGAATAACACATCCACTGCTTTCCCCTCATCCACAGAGCTAGTTATCTCATCATAGAAGGCAATTAGATTAGTCAGGCATGACTTGCCCTTGGTGAATCCATGCTGACTGTTCCTGATCACTTTCCTCTCCTCTAAGTGCTTCAGAATTGATTCCTTGAGGACCTGCTCCATGATTTTTCCAGGGACTGAGGTGAGGCTGACTGGCCTGTAGTTCCCCGGATCCTCCTTCTTCCCTTTTTTAAAGATGGGCACTACCTTAGCCTTTTTCGAGTCATCCGGGACCTCCCCCGATTGCCATGAGTTTTCAAAGATAATGGCCAATGGCTCTGCAATCACATCTGCCAACTCCTTTAGCACCCTTGGATGCAGCACATCCGGCCCCATGGACTTGTGCTCGTCCAGCTTTTCTAAATAGTTCTTTCTCCACAGAGGGCTGGTCACTTCCTCCCCATGCTGTGCTGTCCAGTGCAGCAGTCTGGGAGTTGACCTTGTTCGTGACGACAGAGGCAAAAAAAGCACTGAGTACATGAGCTTTTTCCACATCCTCTTTCACTAGGTTGCCTCCCTCATAAGGGGCCCACACTTTCCTTGACTTTCTTCTTGTTGCTAACATACCTGAAGAAACCCTTCTTGTTACTCTTAACATCTCTTTCTAGCTGCAACTCCAACTGTGATTTGGCCTTCCTGATTTCACTCCTGCATGCCTGAGCAATATTTTTATACTTCTCCCTGGTCATTTGTTCAATTTTCCACTTCTTGTAAGCTTCTTTTTTGTGTTTAAGATCGGCAAGGATTTCACTGTTAAGCCAAGCTGGTCGCCTGCCATATTTACTATTCTTTCTACACATCAGGATGGTTTGTTCCTGCAACCTCAATAAGGATTCTTTAAAATACACCAGCTATCCTGGACTCCTTTCCCCCTCATATTATTCTCCCAGAGGATCCTGCCCATCAGTTCCCTAAAGGAGTCAATGTCTGCTTTTCTGAAGTCCAGGGTCCGTATTCTGCTGCTCTCCTTTCTTCCTTGTGTCAGGATCCTGAACTTGACCATCTCATGGTCACTGCCTCCCAGGTTCCCATCGACTTTTGCTTCCTCTACTAATTCTTCCCAGTTTGTGAGCAGCAGGTCAAGAAGAGCTCTGCCCCTAGTTGGTTCCTCCAGCACTTGCACCAGGGAATTGTCCCATTCACTTGCCAAAAACTTCCTGGATTGTCCGTGCACCGCTGTATTGCTCTCCCAGCAGATATCAGGGTGATTGAAGTCTCCGATGAGAACCAGGGCCTGCGATCTAGTAACTTCTGTTAGTTGCCTGAAGAAAGCCTCGTCTACCTCATCCCCCTGGTCTGGAGGTCTATAACAGACTCCCAACACGACATCACCCTTATTGCTCACACTTCTAAACTTAATCCAGACACTCTCAGTTTTTTCTGTAGTTTCATACTGGAGCTCTGAGCAGTCATACTGCTCTCTTACATACAATGCAACTCCCCCGCCTGTCCTTCCTGAACAGTTTATATCCATCCATGACAGTACTCCAGTCATGTGAGTTATCCCACCAAGTCTCTGTTATTCGAATCACATCACAGTTCCTTGACTGTACCAGGACTTACAGTTCTCCCTGCTTGTTTCCCAGGCTTCTTGCATTTGTGTATAGGCACTTAAGATAACTTGCTGATCATCCCGCTTTCTCAGTATGAGACAGGAGTTCTCCCCTCTTGCGCTCTCCTGCTCGTGCTTCCTCCTGGTATCCCATTTCCCCACTTACCTCAGGGCTTTGGTCTCCTTCCCCTGGTGAACCTAGTTTAAAGCCCTCCTCATTAGGTTAGCTAGCCTGCTTGCGAAGATGCTCTTCCCTCTCTTCATTAGGTAGAGCCTATTCCAGTTAGGTGTGTGCGCGCACCGCATGCACAGCTGTCGGAAACTTTTCTCTAGCAGCTACCGGTCAGGCCGGCTGTGGAGCCCCCTGGAGTGGCACTCTATATATGACCCTGTCGGCCCAACCAACCTTCAGTTCCTTCTTGCCAGCTACTCCAACAGAGGGACAGGTGGTGTGGGGGGGAAGACCATGTCACAGCCCGGCAGATTTTCTGGAGAAGTACTTGGGCTGGAAAGGCCTGTGCCCTCGTGGAGTGAGCTGTGATGGCAGGCAAAGGAACCTTTGCCAAGTCGTAACAGATGCAGATACAAGCTGTGATTCAGGAGATCTGCTGGAAAGAGACTGGCAATCTCTTCATCTTCTCTGCTATCACAACGAACAACTGAGTTGTCTTTTGAAACGGCTTTGTGCGCTTGATATCGAAAGCGAGTGCCCTCCTAACATCCAGCGAGTGCAGCTTGTTCTTGAGGGCTGTTGTGTGGCTTTGGATAAAAGACTGTCAGGAAGATGTCCTGGCTAATATGGAAACAGGACACCACCTTGGGAAGGAAAGTTGGATGAGGTCTAAGTTGTACCTTGTCTTTATGAAAAATCATGTTGGGGGCTCAGAGGTGAGGGCCCGCAGCTCAGACACATGTCGTGTCGAGGTGATAGCCACCAGAAAAGCTACTTTCCAAGAGAGGTAAAGGAGTGAACAAGAAGCTAAAGGCTCAAAAGGAGGGCCCATGAGCTGGGAGAGGACTAGGTTAAGGTCCCAGGCCGGGATGGGGTGCTTTATGGGGGGATGTATCTTCTCCAGGCCTTTCAGGAAACATCCCATGATGGGGTCAGTGAACACCAAACGCCCAGAATCACCTGGGAGAAAAGCCAAGATGGCTGCGAGGTGGACCTTGAGAGAACCAAATGCCAGATGCTGGTCCATTAGGTACATAAGGTTGTCCAGGATGCAAGGAATGGGAGCCTGGGACGGGAGCACGTGCCACTGGGTGCACCAGCTGGAGAATCTCTTCCATTTCATCCTGTATGTGGCCCTAGTAGATGGTTTGCGGCTTTCCAGAAGTACCTGCATCACCGGCTCCGAGCAGACGAGCTCTGCCTGATTCAGACATGGATTCTCCAGGCTGTGAGTTAGAGAGACTGAAGGTCTGGGTGAAGGAGGCTGCTGTGGTCTTGTGTAATTAGGTCGGGAATGAGAAGTAGCCGTATCAGTGACTGGCCCGATAAGTCCATGATGGTGGGGTACCAGTACTGGTGAGGCCAGGCTGGGGCTACCAAAATGATGTCCGCCTTGTCTCTGCAGATTTTGAGGAGCACTTTGTGGATCAGTGGAAATGGTGGGAAGGCGTATAGCAGCTGCCTGGATCATGGGATCATGAACGCATCCGCGACTGAGCCTGGGCTGTGGCTCCCGAAGGAGCAAAAGGTTGGGCATTTCCTATTGGCCCATGTGGCGAACAGGTCAATTTGGGGAAGTCCCCAACTGCAGAAGACGGAGTGGATGATGTCCAGGTGAATCGACCACTTGTGTGTGAGGAAACGTCTGCTCAGACTGTCCGCCAGCACATTCTGAATGCTCGGCAGGTATGAAGCCTGGAGGAGAAAGGAGTGGGCTAGGCAAAATTCCTACAGTAGGAGGGCTTCCTGACAGAGAGGAGACATGCGGGCTCCACCTTGCTTGTTTATATAAAACATAGCTGTGGTGTTGTCCGTCAACACCACTACTTAATGGCCCTTTAAGCACATGAGAAAAGCTTGGCAGGTGAGGCAGATCGCCCTGAGTTCTTTGATGTTAATATGTAGAGCCAGTTCCTCTACTTGCCATAAGCACTGAGTTGTCAGGCTTCTGAGGTGTGCTCCCCAGCCCAGCGCGGAAGCGTCTGTGACTAAGGTCAAGGTGGGTTGGGCTGGGTGAAAAGGACCCCAGCGCCTACTGCGTGGGGATTCAGTCACCACTGTAGTGAATCGAGGGTGTGCTGACGGATGGTCAGCACTGTGTCCAGACTGTTGTGACCTGGGTGATACACAGATGCGAGCCACGCCTGCAAGGGTCTGAGTCACAGCCTGGCGTGTTGAGCCATGTATGTGCAGGACGCCCATATGGCCTAGCAGCCTGAGACACTGCCTCGCTGTGGTTGTAGGGAAGCTGCAAAGGTTGCTGATTATCTATGAGAGGGCCAGGTGACATGTCTCTGGCAGGAACACTCTCACTTGAGTCACGTCCAGAATGGCTCCAATGAACTCTATCCTTTGAGTTGGGGTGAGCACTTATTTGCTGACATTGAGTATGAGACCTAATTGGTCTAAGGTTTCTCTGACTGTATTCACCTGCGATTCCACCTGCTGATGGGAGCGGCTCTGGAGGAGCCAGTCGTCCAGGTAAGGGTAGACACGTACGTGGCGGCAGCGGAGAAAAGCTGCTACAACTGCTATACACTTGGTGAAGACACGAGGTGCTGTGCAAAGCCCAAATGGGAGGGCTGTGAACTGGTAATGCACCTTGTTCACTACGAAGCGGAGGAACCATCTGTGAGCCGGGGTGAAAATAAGCGTCCTTCATATCGAGGGCGGCGTACCAGTCTCCCGGGTCTAGGGAAGGGATGATTGTGCTTAGGGAGACCATGCGGCACTTCAAACTGACTAGGAACTTGTTGAGCTTCTGCAGAATGGGCCTGAGGCCCCCCTTTGCTTTGGGGACAAGGAAATATCGGGAGTAGAAACCCTTGCCTTTGAGTTCCTGAGGGACCTTCTTCACCGCTCGTAGGGCGAGGAGAGCCTGAACCTCCTGGACGAGGAGTTGCTTGTAAGAGGGGTCCTGGAAGAGGGACAGGCAAGAGGGATGGGAGGGTGGGGAAGAGTAGAATTAGATAGAATATCCTGCCTCTACCATGCGGGGCACCCATTGGTCCAATGTAATAAGGGACCAGGCATGGTAGAAGCAGGATAGACGGTTCAGGAAAGGAGGGGAGGCAACCGGGCTGTGGACTGGTATTCAGTCCCCGTGCGCACCTTCAAAGGGGCGCTTGGGGCCCGAACAGGGTTTGGATTGCCCTTGGCCCTGCCCAGATGGAGGACATGATGGCTTGCATCGATTGTATCTGCTTCTCCTACTTGAGAAGTCCTGTCTGGGCCTGGTGGGGAAAGACCACTGCTGGGTGGCCTGTGGCTTAAAGGGCTTCCTTTGGGTTTCCGGAGTGTACATGCCAAGGGACTTTATTGTATTTCGGGAGTCCTTTGGGCTATGAAGTCTGGAATTTGTCTGCTCGGCAAACAGACCCTGGCCATCAAAGGGAAGGTCCTGGACCTCCGGGGAAAGGCCAGAGGACTGGAGCCAAGCATTGCACCTCATTGCAATCCCAGATGCCAGAGTATGTGCCACAGTGTCCGCGGCATCAAGGGAGCCTTGGAGGGAAGTCCAGGTGACCGCTTTACCCTCTTCTGCGATGGCCCGCAACTCCGCTCGTGACTCGGAGGGAAGGAGCTCCTTACATTTGAGGATGGAGGACCAGGAGTTATAATTGTATCTACTCAGAACCGCAAAGCACCGAAGTGTCCTGCCTTAGGCTCCCTGGCCCTGATCTGGGTGCCTCAGATGCCCCCGATGCCCTGCCTGAGTGAAGGGAGGGCAACCTTGAGTGAAACGGCCAAGGGGGAGTGGTGCGAGAGTGCACCAGAGAAACATCTTCCTCCGATGGGTGGGATGCATGCCGTGATGTTGACCGGTGCCGCGATGCAGAGCGGTGCTGCAGTGGGGAGTGATGACTGGGTATGGAGCGGTGCCGTGGCATGGAGTGGTGCCGCGGTATAGAGTGGTGCCGCAGCGTAGAGCGGCGCTGAGGTGGGAAGCGGTGCCACGATGTAGAGCAGTGCCACAATCGAGAATGGTGCCGAGGCGAGGAGTGGGGCTGGTGACGTGGACTGGTGCTGCGGTGGGGAGCGGTGCTTTGAGCGAGAGCAGTGCCGCATTGGGGAGCGGTGCTGTGATGAGTAGCGGTGCCACGACATGGAGCAGTGTCAGTCAGCCAAGCGACGCCTGGAAGGTGAACAGCGTGTGGGCTGACGTCAGTGCTGAGAGCGGTGCCACGAGGTCGCAGAGCAGGACCACGACTTATCCGCTGATAACCACCTCGAATGGAAGCGGCTCCGAGGGTTGGGGCTATGGGACCAGTGCCACGAGTCCGACCGGTGACGTGAGTCAGACCGGCACGGGGCATAGGCGTGGTGCCGGGACTCGGAGCAGCGTTGGGACTCAGAGCAGCGTTGGGACTCCAAATGGTGCGGAGATTTAGGTCGGGGAGCAAACGGACCCAACATAGCAGGCTTGCCTCTAGACGGTGCCATGCTCCGAGGGAGTGGAGGCTTATCCCTCATAGTGGGAGACTTAGGTGCCGTCATCTCGATGAAGCCCCTTAGCAGCTTCAAAGGTGTCCGGGGTGGAAGGCATCATAACTTCCCCTGCATGCAGCCGCAGTGAGTCCAGGAGAGTAGGGCTCCCAGGAGAGACAGGGGCCCATCTTGGCTGTGCGCGTCCCAAGGGTCTGCCAGCCATAGGCCTGTCCCCTGCTCTGTCCCCTTCTGGGGGTGCAGTAGCTAACCCGCTGGGGGGATTTCCCTTTTGCCTGTTTCCTGCGGGCAGCTGGGGAATGAGAGCGGTGCCGGGGAGAACATTTCTGGGTCCCGGGGGACCGGTGGCCCCTAGGTTGGCATGCCGAGTCCTTTCTCAGCACCGCAGATGGTACTGCAGGAGGAGCATTCCGCACCGAGGCGCTAGGGGCCAGGTCCTCCAGCGGACGGAGGGCTGACTCCATAAGGAGTTGCTTTAGGCGAATGTCCCTCTCCTTCCTGGTGCGAGGCTTGAAAGGCTTGTAGATCTTACACTTGTCCTATTGATGGGCTTCTCCCAGACACCGGAGGCAGGAGTCGTGGGGGTCACCTGTGGGCATAGGCTTAGTGCAGGAACTACAGAGTTTGAAGCCCTAAAATGGCATGCCCCAAGACCCAGCAGGGCACGTGTTGGAGGGGGAGCCCCCCTAACCCGCTAAGTAATGAGACTACAATTAACAATTAACAATTAACTAAGAACTGTGAACTATTAACTAACAAAAGAAACTATTTACAGAGAGTAACAGAAGAGCTAGGGATTAATGGGACACTTGAGTGCAAGAGGCCACTGTTCCAATAACCGTCATGGGCGGTAAGAAGGAACTGAAGGGGGGTTGGGCCGACAGAGTCGTATATAGAGCGCCATACCGGTGCCACTCCAGGGGGCTCCACAGTCGGCCTGACAGGTAGCCTTTAGGGAAAAGTTTCCGACAGCCGTGCACACGGCGCACGCATAGACCTACCTGGAATTGATATGAGCAAGCTCTCAAAGAACTTTTCTTGTGGTAAATTGGATTGGAATCTGTTGCATACAAATGTCCAATTACCAATTGTTTTGCAGTCTCCATATCAAATGAAAGTCTGGCTCATACATTTTCCAAGTTAAGTTTCTTGCACCCCCACTTTTGGGGTTTCCACCTTTTCTATTGCTGTGCGAACATACAATTGTGAGAGTCTTTGTCCAGAATCGACAGACATGAATCCGACCCCAGCAGAAAGAGATCAGGGCTCTGAGCGGTACTTAACTAGTCATTTGAGGTGAATAAGGCATCTTTGACCTTTGCATTTAAGTATAAAGAAAACATCAAGGATGATGTCTTGCTTCTCTAGCCTGGAGAGTGTGCATTCTAACATGGGGATAATATTATTTACTGACCTCACAAGGCAGTTGTGAAGATTGATTATTTAGGGCTAGATTTTGCAATTTCTGCACAGCCCTGGGTTGGGAAAGGTACAGAGCCCCTCCCAGGACATAGGGGTGTGTGCTGGCTATACCATGCCATGGCTGTGCACAGAGGAAACAGGCTTGCTCTCTCATGGGCACAAGGACTGACCACGGCAGAAGCTTGCTCAGAGACAGTGCACAGGCTGAGAGGTTTATTTTGCACCCCAGTCTAGCCCTGGATATTTTCAGAGCATTATACGGACATGCAGATCCCTCCAGGGGCTGAAGGTGTAGTGTCCCTCAGACCCCTGGTTAATTTGGACATTTGTCCCTTCCAAAATTCAGCTTCACCTGGACCTCAGCAGCTGAGCTCTGTTCCTTCTGCTGCAGGAGTCTGGTACACACTTGACAATTAATGTAAAGTCTCTCAAATCGTCCAACTGTTCTTGTGCAGAGCGCGTGATTGCTGTTGCAAGGAGTAATCTAAATTGGGAGTGGAAAAACTATTCCAAAGGCTCACCTCAAAATGCTAACCTGACTCTGTCTGTAAGTGAAAGAAACCCACAAATGTATCATATTCGTTGTTTGTTTAAAAAAAAAAAGATTTTTCAGTCCACACCTATCAGGTTTCTCCTGTTTATTTCCTAATAGTCATTTAAGATAAAAATCAAATGGTAAGAACTAAGGAACTTCCCTATAAATCATGTAACTGGCCATTGTCTTTCAGAAGTAGCTAAATAACAGTCTTTGGCCACGCTTATATTTTTAAAAAGAAAATGTTCTCCTTCCACCAGAGCTGAAGTAACATGCATCTTTTCATAGATGCTTTAATTGTCACAAGGGTCACAGGGTCTTACCACGCTAATGACCCTTACTATTATGCTTAAGTCCTTCAGAAATGGATGGGACCACCAATGAAGTGCTGGAGCATCGTTCCACCCCATTACAGCTCACATCAAGCACTGCATGCTTAAACCTGGCTGTTGCGGCTCTGTCATTATTATACCCTCTGTGTGCCTAGAGCAGCTGTCTCCATGTTAGCATGGGAATATGCAGGAACCCATGGATGAGTGGCTTACTTTGTTGTACTCCTTGTTTACTTTGGGTGTCTCTGCTTGTCAGGTTTCAGAGTGGTAGCCGTGTTAGTCTGTATCAGCAAAAACAACGAGGAGTCCTTGTGGCACCATAGAGACTAACACACTTATTTGGGCATAAGCTTTAGTTGCAGCTGATGAAGTGGGTTTTAGCCCCCGAAAGCTTACGCCCAAATAAATGTGTTAGTCTCTAAGGTGCCAAAAGGACTCCTTGTTGTTTCTACTTGTCAGGTAGCCTCTTGGGGGATAGTGGGGAGTCCTGATAGAGAAGTCTGATCATCTTCCTCAGGTGAGAGGAAACTTTTGGAAAACAGACTGAGAGCTATGATTGGTAGAGGAGGACTGGGGAGGCTGAGAGGACCTTTAAAGCTGGCACTTTTCCCAGTGCAGTCTGCTGACAAAACTCAGAATATGGAAGGCTGATGCAGGAGAGAGGCCTAGAGACTCTGTATATTCCCCTCTGGGTTTTAGAGTTTGAGGTTTCATGGCATTTTAAAGGTTATGTCCTGCACTGTAGCTCCCTTGGGATCTGGCTGCCTAGAGGATTGTTTTCCTTCTCACAAGAGGCTGAAGACTGTGTGAATAGTTGAGAATTTTGTAAATAGTCTGGAAGTAAATGGATGCTCGCATTTTCATGTAAACCTTGAGCTTTTTAACTGCTGTCACTCAGTTGTTTAGCCACTAAGATTCCTGAGCCAGTCTGCCACAGGGACAACCTGATTGGTTCATATTCATAAAAGCTGGGCTACACGCTAAAATCCGTGCAATGGCAGTTTACCAAACACTACAAATATTCTGTTTTTATTCTTCATTTTAAAGAAAATTTGACAGTTGAAAGGCATGTAAGTGGGGTGAAATATTTAAAGAAAGGTACTGGAGATGACCCTTGAATTAGCAAGAATGTGACCCTAATTCCTTTGGGATGTAGAAATAATTACTTTTTGCCTTGATGCTCAATATAAACTGGCTTGAGTACTAATATTGTTTATTTTCAATACATGAAAAGCTGGTTGGAAAATTTTTCTTGACCGGAAATGGCTTTTTCATTTGAGTTATTTTGATGAAATTTCATTTGAAAAGAATCAAAATGAAGTGTTTTAATAATGTTGAAATGGTACATTAGACAGTGACAGGACATTTTAATTTTTAACGTTAAAGTGAATTTTCTAAATGTATGTCCTTTTATAATATAACAATATTTTAAAAGTAAATTAAGGTCAAAATCAGAACAAAATGTTTCCATCAACCCAAAACAACATTTTTTTTAAAAAATTTCATTTGTGGGAAATCTTAAAATTTCTTGTTTCCATGCCAGTTCAGAATGAAAAAAATTCAAAATTGCAGAATTTCTCACAAAACAGAAAATCCAGTTCCTGTTATCTCTAAATAAAATATGTACTCCAATAATAGTCCCTGATAACACAAATACATTTGTGAAGTCCTCATCCGCTAATAAGGGCCTTAATAAACCAAAAACTGGCTAAAAGTCAGCTCTTCTGACATTGTTTGAAGCACCTTGCATGCATTTTATCTAAATGAAAAGGGAATTAGCACTGTCCTTAACTTAGTAGTATATGAAAGAAAAGATACGTAGCGGTCCTTCTCCATCCAACGCTTCCTGTTTTTCTATCTGAAGAGGTAGTTCCTGCACCACTATCACATCTAGCCATCCTTTTTCTTACATATTTGATGTTACCACAGTTTTTCCTTTTTAAATAATGATTAGGCAGTGTTTCTCAAGGGCTGAGTTTCAAGGGGGAGGGATAGCTCAGTGGTTTGAGCATTGGCTTGCTAAACCCAGTGTTGTAAGTTCAATCCTTGACTGGGCCACTTGGGGATCTAGGGCAAAATAAGTATTTGGTCTTGCTAGTGAAGGCAGGGGACTGGATTCAATGACCTTTCAAGGTCCCTTCCAGTTCTAGGAGATAGGTTATCTCTGTTTAAAAAAAAAAAAAACTCTCAGGGAAGTCAAGAAAGGCAATCTGTGGGTTGAGAGGTGGTGAACATTTTATTACAATGTAAAGCAAAGAAAATCTCATTCCTCGGCTCCCTTTACTTTCTTTCCCCAGTGCAGAGCCTTGTGCATATGAACTAAATTATTTCTGATTGTTTCATGTGTGAAAACTGTTTCTCTTTGTTGATCTTCAACAAATGTTTGTGAAAATAATAAATATAAAAATAAACTGGAGAAAGTGCTAAGAAAGAGTATGTGAACATTATCTGCATAGGTTTCAGAGTGGTAGCCATGTTAGTCTGTATCAGCAAAAAGAATGAGGAGTACTTGTGGCACCTTAGAGACTAACACATTTATTTATTTATTTATTTATTCATTAATTGTCTGCATAAAATATTAATGGGATTCTGTTAGCCTTCATCATCTCTAGGAATCTTCTCAATTAATTCAGAAATAACAGTAGAGGAATATATTTCTGATTAACTGCCATTTCACTTATGGAGGAACATTGTGACTGTATGAAAGTTTCAGGACCTCTTGGCAGAATCTACCTGCAGTGATCCTGAACATGCTAGGGATAGCCTAGTATGCCAGTGGTTTCAATGGAACATTAAGGGATGGTGGAAACACAGATGAAACAAACTGTGGAAGACCAGCAATGACATGGTTAATCCTGCCCAACACAAAATGCAGAGAAAGATACTCCTGAATCAATTTTTGTCTTTTCTTCCTTAAGGTGTCCACATAATTCTCTGTTAATGTGCCACATAATAATTACTCCTCTGAAAATTGACCTGTCTCTGGTAACTGACCAAGACCTCTAGCAAACTTAACTAATTAGTGGTGCCCCATCCTGCATGCTGCAGGTTGAGGGGTACCTTGGTCACATCCTATAATTAACTGGGGAACAAATATTTAATAATGAGCTCTTCAAAATAACAGTCAAGGCTATAAAAAGATCCGATGGCTGGAAGTTGAAGCTAGACAAATTCAGACTGGAAAGAAGGCATAGATTGTTGACAGTGAGAGTAATTAACCATTAGAATAATGTATCAAGTGTCATGGTGGATTCACCATCACTGACAATTTTTAAATCAAGATTGGATGTTTTTTAAAAGATATGCACTACTTCAAAAGGAATTATTTTAGGAAAGTTCTGTGGCCTGTGATCTACAGGAGGTCAGATTAGATAACCAGAATGGTTCCTTCTCCCCTTGGAATTTATGAACTGCAACTGAGATTCAAACCCAGAAACTTTGGGGCCCCCATAGTGAATGGTTGTAAAGGGGCCTCCCTCTGTCATGTGAATGGGGAGCCATGTATTAGCTGTAGGTTTCTCTTTGCATAGCTTAAATGGGAAGAATAGGACATGAAGGGAATAGACCACAATAAGAGTGAATAAATATGTAATTTATTAGAAATAAATATTTCTTTCTTGTGTCATTAAGAGTTTTACATACAAAGGAGAGAAAGGTTGCTCATGCCTTTTTCAGCAATTGAGGCAAACAGCAACACTATTTAAATGGGGGTCCAAAAGTACACAGCTCCTGGGCAGCTTTAATTAACTAGCTGGTCTATTAATTTATGTTACTGATAAATTATGAAAAAGATCAAACAAAAATTAGGTAAACTTGTGAAGTGGTTTCAATTAAGAACTCTTAGAACTCAGTTCCTCACAGTCAAAAGGGAGGAGACCTTGCTCTCTGATTGGTGTTAAAACAGTCATGTGGCATACTAAAATGTTTGTGCCAGTGGAAAGGGTGGTGTATTCGGGGTGAATTACAGGATAGTCAGATCAAAATTTCAGCTTAATGTTTTCGTGAACACTTTCTGTACTCCGTTCAGATCTGGAAAGTTACAGGCTGACATAGTTCTGGATTTTTTATGTTGTGATTCTTTCCTCTTAGGATCTATGCCCTAATTGTTCTGGGAAACTTGTGACCTCTGTATTTTTAATTACAAGATATAATTTTTTCCATGGCAACCTATTGTGATGTCACAAATACAGTATCTGTCAAATCACACACATTCCCAATGAAAAGTTGAGGACTTCTACAGGGATACTGTCCAAAAAAATAGAAACACCCGGCAGTTCCAAAAATTATAGTATAATGACACACAGCAAAGAAGTATTAAAATACAAATGTTATCCCCACAGTTTAGGGCTCCCATCCCCTACTCTCCCTGGTCCTGGGGTTCAATGTCCCTCTACAGATTGGCGGGATCTTTTCCCAGTGAAAGAGCCTTTACACAGTAATATCCTTTACTTGTATTTATTAACAATCAACAGAATATATTCACTAATCATACAATGCTCACCTCTCCCAATAGGGCAGACGAGCTTCTCCCAATGGCCAGTCAGAAATGGATTGTTCCAGGCTTTGGCTTCTGCATGGAATGGTCATGCAGGGTATCGAGTTCTGGCAGCTTTGAACTTGGGCTGGGTCCGAGAGTTAAGTTCCAAAGAACTTCCTTTAGACCCCCGTTTATGTAGTTAAACTTAGGTCCTGCTTATCTGTACCTTAACCAATCATTTTTACTGAAGTATTATTGAACAATTCTTTAACCAATCCTTGCACGTGCACCCCTACATACAGGAATCAATTCAAATGTAAAATCAGTTATGCAACAGACAGAAACAATTGAAGGTAAAACAAAAAGGAATTCTAGATTTCTCAACTGAAACTGTTGATAAGCGGTTCTGCCGGACAAAGTGTTATCTTGCAAAGCTTTTCTATAACATCTTAATGTCTGTTCTCTGTTGATCTGGTCACTGTTGGTGCTATACTTCTTTAGGGCTGGAATGCTTTCTTAACAACCAGATATTCTGTTGTTTTGTACAGTTTAGATGGGATGTGACTCCGCATTTTTAGCTAATTGCTACTGCTGCTCCTTATTGCAAAAAGGCCTCAGGCAGATGGAACATTGGTCTGACCTAGTATGGCCATTTTTATGTTATGTTCTTGTGGCTCACAGATGGCAGCTCTCCCAAATGAAACAAAAAGGAGCATCCCCAGGAGGTGACCGAGTTGGAGCTATGCTGACCAAGAAGATGCTTCTTGCAAGAAGCCTGGGAAACAAGCAGAAAGAATTCGAAGTCCTGGCACAGTCAAGGAACTATGATGTGATTGGGGTAACTCACATGACTGGAGCACTATCATCAATGGGTATAAACTGTTCAGAAAGGACAGGCGGGGGAGAAAAGGTGGAGGAATTGCATTGTATGTAAGGGAGAAGTATGATTGCTCAGAGCTCCAGTATGAAACAGGAGAACAGCCTGTTGAGAGTCTTTGGGTTAAGTTTAGTAGAGGCAAGAGTAACAAGGGTGATGTCGTGGTGGGCATCTGCTATAGACCACCAGAGCAGGACAACTAACAGATCACAGGCCCAGGTTCTCATGGGGGACTTCAATCACCCTGACATCTGCTGGGAGAACAATACAGCTGTGCACAGACAATCCAGAAAGTTTTTGGAAAGTGTTGGGGACAATTTCCTGGTGCAAGGAGGAACCAACTAGGGGCCATGCTCCTCTTGATCTGCTGCTCACAAACAGGGAAGAATTGGTAGGAGAAGTAGAAGTGGGTGGCAGTGTTCCAAAGAGGATGGAGCTAAGCTGTGATGGCAGATGACAAAACAAGGAGCAATGGTCTCAAGTTGCAGTGGGGAAGGTCTAGGTTGGATATTAAGAAAAACTATTTCATTAAGAGGGTGGTGAAGCACTGGAATGGGTTGCCTATGGAGGTGGTAGAATCTCCATCCTTAGAGGTTTTTAATACCTATTTTGAGAAAGCCCTGGCTGGGTGATTTAGTTGGGGTTGGTCCTGCTTTGAGCAGGGGGATGGACTAGATGACCTCCTGAGGTCTCTTCCAACCCTAATCTTCTATGATTCTAGGCTCTTTGCATATTTCACAAACATTCTGCAGATATTTGCATTTTATCTGTGTAGCGTTACATACATAATGAGACTTGTGTAACTAGGAAAATACTTGGGTGAACAGGCCCATAAGGTTTTAAGCTTGCTATTAAGTAGATGCCAGAAACAAGATTACACATCGGACTATAAACCCCATAATATTTGCATAATTTTATGTGGATGGATTGCTGCTTTAGTTTGGAATAGTCTCAAAAGAATTTACTCTCCAAGAGATCTGCTTCATTGAAGAGTGAAGAGAACCTCATTGAACCTAATTGTTGCTTTCGTCTGGAGCAAAGGAACACCATTCAGTGTTGTGCTTTGTCATTGAACAGCCTCTTCCTAGAAAGTACCATTGCCTTCACTGTTCCAGTCTCAGATTCTCCCCTCTGCAAAGTTAAAATAATGATATTCAAAGTTAAAAAGAAAACAGATACCAGACATGGAAATACTCTGTCATATGGACTTTTTCACTTTGTCCAAAACTCTTATCGTCTGTCCAACATGGAATCCAGTTGCTCTTATTTAGCAAAGGTAATTGATATCCCAATTCAATGGGATAAAGTTGCATTATTCCTCTGACAATTGGTGATACCCCCCTCCTTCTAAAACTATATTTATTAGCAAGAACACTTAATAGTGGGATGCTCTCGTTAGTTTAGATACGCCTCAAAGGCCACCTGTAAAAAGTGATCTTCCCTGAGTGCCTTGTCTCTGGATTGACTGGTTGGCTTTTTTGCACTTAGATAATGTACAAAAAGATGGGTCGTCTATCACTTCTGAAGTAGCACAGGAAGCTAAACCGGTGAGCCTTTATATAGGACTCCACACATCTGTTTCTGGAAAACGGACTTCCAGTGAAAGTCTATGTTACATGAGATGTTTGACTATTCAAACCTAATGAAGAAAAAAAGTGTAGCAAAAAATTATGAAAAGAAGCTAAAAGATACTGACTCAGAATGAAGTTATCTCACTAACAATGACCACTGAGATTTTATGCTTTTGAAAGGAGAAATAAAATAGTAGACTCATACATTGAACTTTGAGATCTCCACGCAGATAACATATTCTTGCTAAAATATTATAAAACATTTGTTTACCTTGGTCCCATAGACCTTCCTAAAGGAGGGTTTATTTGTTTATGAATAATCTTTGGTTTGAAGTTAGGTCCTGTTAGAGCTCTAAGACTGGTTTATTGCCAGTATTGCATATGGCTCATTCTTATGACCAAGACCTCAGGCTTTTACTCCTTAAAACAAGGAGGGGAAAAGTCAAGTGGAATACATACAGAAAACGAAATTAACAAAGTTGCTAGTATAGACCTTTTTTGTTAAACGATAGAAACATAAATTGAGTTTATGCATTTCAATCTTGTACAGCTGTAATAAAGTCTAAAGAAAGGGCTGTAATATAAAAATTCACAATGGAGTCTTTTTTTCCTTATTGGTTTTAAAGTACCATGGCTAATTCAGAGGAGGGCTACATGTATGCAAGAGCTTTCAGAATGCTGATCTGTACTTTTATGAATGTAGAAAATGCTATTCATCTGTATTTAATGAGAAGTGTTCGCTTTTTGAAGTCTATGAGCCCAACTTGCTGTCATGAAAAATTCTAGCCAGGAGCTATGAAACTGCTGCACTGGTTATTTCCTTTCACTGCTTTCTATTTTGTATAGTAAAACAGTTTCTCAGAATAATTAGAAATGGTCTGAATCTAAAATCATGGGTTCAAGCTCTGGATCAGGATCCAAACTTAACACTCTGTACTAGGCTGACGCAAAATATCAGATCAGAATCCTCCCAATTTGAACCCGGACCTTGCCAACCGTCCAGGTATTTGGATTGAGATTGGTGTTCACAGCTCAAACCACCCTCTGAAAAGGGCTGTCTTCAGAATTCAGATCTAGGATTGGTGGCTGGGCCCATCTCTAACCTTTCAGTTACTTTACTGAGTTATTTTATTCTATATAAACACCTACAATGTTGACTAGACAAAAAAAAGTTGATAATTTTAAATTACTTTTTCCTCGTGGCTTAAAATAAGCTGTCAGAAATGGGAAACGATCATTTTCTGGTTCTTTCTTTTATTGGGTAAGGCAGATTGGTTTGCTGCTGCAAGGCTGCTCACGAACATCAGGTTACTGCCATTTTACAAACCAAAAAAGGAGCATTGAAGTATTTGATTTATTAAAACATCTTAAATGTTTACATGGATTTTGCAAACAGATATTGCATTTAAAAAAGTAAAAAAAAAAAAAATCAAATTCTGATCATACCAGCAAAGATAGTGTCTCTAAACCTATACACCGGAGTATACTATTGGTGGTTATAGATTTGTAAAACTGCTGTGTGAAGAACTCCTGAAAAAAAGATGCATACTGACTCAGCCTCAAGGTAAAATAACACTCTTGTCCTGTCGCAGAGGGGTCCTCTGTGCCTTGACACTGCTACCACTCATCTGGTCCTAAAGGTGGGCAATGCCACATTTTGTCTGTCACTGAGCTGAGCTCAAGACCTCTGTTTTCCCATGTTTCTGGTAGTTCTTTTGATTGTCACAGTGGGGTGTCCCCTCTCTAAAGATTTTCACACCATTTTGGTTTTCCTCTTTGAAGATTATTATGCCACTATCTGAGACATTGGTAAAAAAAACCATCTCTTAAAAAAAGAATTATATCATGTCATTAAGGGAGACTCAATAAAGCGTTTCCTGTTCCAGACTGGAGTCTCCTGAAAAACATTCCATCCTTGACATTTTATAAAACTAAAGGGCTAGAGGAAGAAATACTGCAAATCATCAGGAGTAATGGCATCATCTCTGGAAAACCTCTTCTGTACAAAAGGATCCGATTCAGAGCATTGCTAGGTGCCATGCAAATACAGATCTTTTCCTGTCACTGATTGCCAAATCATCAAAAGAATTTTTACTTGTTTTCTTCCCCTTGGAACCTTAAAGGGGGGAAATGGAAAAACTCTTTAGCGTTTCAGGGCCTGATTCTTCCCTTCCTGGCACCTTGTGTCACCATTTACACCTATCCAAAGTGGGTGTAAAATGCTGCCAAACTGGAATGGTTACGTTTTACATCCACTTTGCACAGGTGAAGATGATAACACAAGGTGCCAGGCCGGAAAGTCGAGCCTGAGGTATGATCTGAAAGGTTCAGATCAAATGAAAGATCCTTTAGGAGCAGTTCCATGTGAGCCAAAGATCTTTCCCATGTACAACCCAATTTCCCTTAATTAAGGTGATTATATGAAATGCAGTGATGGATTACATCATCGCAGGGTCTAAGAGTCTACAAAGCTGACTATAAAGAACATCCAGAACACACTGTACAAGATATATAGAATCTCTTTGCAATAAAAAATGGCTTATAACATATTCAGGAGCCGCATTTAAACGAAAAGTTTTAGTTAAAATGATAACATCTAGAGATTAAAAAGACCTATTGGGACACACAATCCATCTTCCTGCCTCTTGTGTTTTCTGTTGCCTAATATTCAACATCCGAAAAGACAAATTCTACCGTCAATTCTGTTCTATGTAGGCTCTCATACGATGGCTATTGCTGTGGTATCTGATCACCAATCTAACAGAGTTTGCTGTCAGAAAGGCTGTCCTGACATTCAATTTCAATTTTCCATTTCTTAGTTTAATCCAGTTCCTCCTCCGACAGTCACAATCCCTTTACTTATGCTAAATAATTCCTCTTTTACATGAATATTTAAATTGTTTAGCTATTTGTATGTCATATGTTACCGTATCCCTCAGTAGTCATCACTTAACTGAGCTATAAATATGTAACACTCAATCTTTCTTTGTAAATTGGTGCTCAAGTCCCTGGTCATTTTTGTTGCTCTCTGCTCTCTCCCCAGTTTGTCTGTCTTTCTGATAATCAGGTGCTCATCATCTCTGAATGCAATATTCCAGGGGCAGTTGCCACAGAATTGTTTGGAGAGGAATGATTGCCTCTCTGCCACTACATATGCAGCCCAAATTTACACTGATTTTCTTTGCTGATAAAGGTCAGGCAACAAGTTAACTGCAGCGTCTGGACTGAAACTGGAAATTGACTCTACAGGGAAGCAATGTTTCCAATGGTTGGTTCATGAAACACAGTATCGTTAGAGATGTAGGACTGGAAGGGCCTTCTGGGTCACTGAATCCAGTCCCCTGCTATCTCAGGCAACTGCATCATATCACCCTGTTCATAAATTTATTAAGCTCCATTGTATCACTTCTTTGATGGTTAGAAACATTTTTCTAATTTCCAGCCCACATTTATTCATGGCCAGTTTATCTTCATTTGTTCTTGCGCCCACATTGTCCTTCACTTAAATAGCACTTCTCCCTCCCTAGTGTTTACGGCCTTTTGCAGTCGGCGTGATATAAATGTGGATTTTAAGAGATGAGTCTAGCCATTTCCCTGGTTATTTAAAATTGTTAACCTGCTCGTTTTAAAGCTAACAATCTCACTGCCAGTGTACTAAATGACTCAAGAGTTAGACAGGATTTCGCCATATTTAATATGGTACAGGAGCCAATAAACATATTTTTGTTTTAGGAGCTAAGTAGTCATAGAAAACTGGGATTCAATGTATTAATGTCAGACTATATATTAGATATAATTTGGCAAAAAGATGATTCTCTATAAAACAATTTAAGAGCATTTCATCTGTGTACGCGTGTGTGCAGGACAAGCTGTCCAGAGCCTGAATAAATGGTATAGACACCAATGAAGCAAGTACAGAGTCCTGTGGTTCTTCTGCTATACATATGGTAATTAAGCCACATCTTGAGTTTCGATGGCAAATTGTTCCTTTCTATATATGCCCAGACAGATACCATGGCTCATAAATCAATTAACTGCATGCTCCTTCTAGTAAATTAAAATGTTGTGTAACAAACTGAGGAGTCACTAAACCAAAGGCCTTCACCAAAACTGCTTTTAAATAGCTTACCTCATATTTTGGTATTCACTGTATGTAAATATTTTAAAACTGGTTTAAAAAAGTAATGATCTAAAATAATAATGTCTGGGCATTTTTCAGAGAGCCAGCCCACTGGGGTTTTGTTTTTAATTAAGAGTTTGGGATGAACCAACATACGGTATTTTATTTTTTAATCTCCCTGTGTACCTAAGAGTTAAATATTTATCTTTGACAGAGGCTTTCTTTCTGCTAAACTGCTCAGGAAGAGCTGTCTGCTCTAGAGCGTTAGGGCTTCTCTCTGCTCTGTGATAGAGCATATGCATGTATTGTCATATACCATGAGAAATCCAGTTTGGAGCACACTTCTATAGTGATAGTTATTGATCTTCAAAGATATGAAGAAAATCATTGTTTATCACTGAACCATCACTTCCAATGCCTATGGCTGTTTGGTCATGTCTGTCCCTTCCAACGATGAGCATTTTTTCATATGTTAGTATAAAAGTGCTGTGGAAGTACTTGGTGAAGTTCAGAGTTTGGACTGTATATACCTAGACTTTTGATTGACTAGACTAACAGCCACATAAATCTGTCTTTAGATCCATGATCCATCAGTGTAACCAAGTCAAAGTGTCTGGTCAAGCTGAAAGGGGAAAATGGTTTAATGGTTTTATTAAGAAGTGCTCTTAAAAGTTTTGCGGCATCCTTATCCAGCTGTTTGAAGCACTTTCACTAGGAGATTGAGGAAAAGTTTCCATGTGATTGAAATACTTCCTAAAATAATATCAGATTCCACTCGGTTGTGCCAAATGTGTTTTTCCTCAATGCCAGCCTTGTCTCGTTGCATAGCATGAGGTGACAGAGTAAAACCAATTAGCTTTTCCAACGTATAATGTAGAGTTACACCTACGTGCAAACTTTATAAGAATTGCTGCTACATTCCATAGTGAATGACTCTTCAAGTTCTTTTCTTTGACTTCATATAATTTCGATGTATTATTTAAACAGTGGTTTAGAGTTAGTTTTTAAAATTCTTTGCATAAATCACATCACTACATTAAAGTGCCTCGCCAAAAATACAGATGGACTCAGGAATAGAATCCAGGAACTGTTGACACTGTCTACACATTTTGACAACTTTAGGATTAGTTCGTTAATATCAGAGCACAAGCTGATATGTGAGAAGTCTATGTTGTATTCTTTCTTATACTTTTTGTACCAAACGCCCTCAAAACCACCACCCCCGAAAACCTGCCATGAACCAAACAGGGTTATCTTAGGAAAACTGGTGCAAAAGAGCAAGATTAATTATTTTTCAAGACATATTTCAAAGCAACAAATTATAGTGCCTCTTCCCTGACTTCTGTGCCTAAGCAGGTGTGTCTCATTAGTTGGATGCAGTGGAGGAGAGAGGCCTGTGTGTGTGTGGGTCAATCACAGGATAACTATGAGCCACCAGTGTGATGTGGCTATGAAAAAGCCTAATGTGATCCCAAGATGTAGCCAGTGAGGCATTTCCAATAGACACAGAGACGTACTAGTGCCACTGCTTATACTGCTTCCAATTCTGGTCACCCATGTTGGAGAAGGATGAATTTAAATGGGAACAGGTGCAGAGAAATGCTTCTAGGATGATCCAGGGGAGCTGAGTCCTATCTAATGAGAGGAAGAGCTTAGCTTATTTATCCTACCAAAAAGAAAGCTGAGGGGGGTTTTGATTATCTATAAATACATTAGGGGCATAAATACCAGAGAGGGTGAAGAGCTATGTAAGCTAACAGACAATGTTGACACAAGAATAAATGGCTATAAACTGGCCATGAACAAATTTAGGGTGGAAATTAGAAGAGGGTTTCTAACCATCAGAGGGGTGAGGTTCTGGAACAACCTCCCAATAGGAGTTGTGGGAGCAAACAAGTCAGTTGGTTTTAATAGCGAGATGGACAAATTCATAAATATGATTTTTATGATGGGGTTGCTTGTGATGGTAGGTGGCTGGGCTCAGGAACCCTGGGGCTCACTCACAGTTTATATCTTATGTTCCTAAAAGCTCATGCTTCAGGGTATCAGCTGGCCACCGTCAGCAGTCAGGAATTGATCTCCCTCCCTCACAATGTATTCTGGGGTGATTTTTTTTTTTAATCTCCTTTTTCTGAAGCCTCGGAGATGGCCACTCCTGGAGATGGCACATTGGAAAGGGAGGGTCAGGCGTGCTTGACTGGCTAGTTCTTATTCACATGCTCAGGATCAACTGATTGTCATATGTAGGGTTGGGAAGGAATTTCCCCCCCGTGAGATTGGCAGTGATTTACGAGGTTTTTTGCCTTCCTCTACAGCATGTGGGTGGTGGTCACTTGCCAGGGTTATCTGGGGGTATCTCACATAATCATTTCACTGCCATTGCGGGGGTCTCAAGCCAAGGGCACTGGAAGCTCCCTAGAAGTAGGGAGGGCCATCAGCACCTGAATCATGGCCCCAACCCTGCTCTCTCTCTCACCCGAGGCCCCGCCTCCACTCCACCTCTTCCCTGAGGCTCCACTCCCCACTCACTCATCCTTAAGGCAGGTAAAAAATGATGTGCCCATGGCCCTCTGGCGCCCCCTGTTCTGTCACCCCTGCCTCAGACACTGGTGCACCTCAGTACCTCCTATTCTCTGCCTCTGGCACATATCAAGTCTCTTGCTGGCTGTAATAGTTTGGTCTAGTTTCAGTTGTTGGGTTAGTATACGGCTGCTGGGTGGTGTTGGTGGCCGGTGATATACAGGAGGTCAGACTAGATATCTGGTGGTCCCTTCTGGCCTTAAAGTCTGTGACTTACACGCATAATTTGTTTTATTTGCTATTTTCAAAAGAGCCATTTTGGGGAAAAGAATATGTAACCCTCCCCTTTCCTCCCTGGGTTACTTGGGAGCAGGCAACACTCACCTGTGTGCCTGATGCTGTTGACATTAAAGGAGATCCTGAGAATCCCAGTGGTGATGTTGGATAGGTGGGAATCCTCTGTCCACCCCTCTGCTGCAGTCCCTTTACTCCGAAAGGCATTTACAATTGACAGTGCCTCCACCTGGCTGGCCCCCGTACACACTCAATGGCGTGCCTTGGGAACCTCCAGAATAAACCTATTCTAATAATAATCTGTGGCATGGGTCTAACTCAGAAATATCAATTATAAATAATATACATTCAACACTCTTAAATTAGACTTAACAAACCTTTACTTAACAATTTAAAGAAACTGGGTATAACAGATTAAGATTAAATGTCACTAGTAATTTAAATCCACAGGGGCCAGATGAATAAAATCAATTAACAAATATAGGATACAGTAATAAATTAAACTTATCTAACTGGCATTTATACTGCCGCCATTTACCCCACCCTGGAATGAACACTCCTCTGGGTTTCAGAGTCCTAGACACTTGCTTACATGTGCACGCTTGAAGATCTGAAGCTGGAGACAGCACTCTGTTGGTTCTGTGTATCTGTCCAGCTAAGGCGGGGTGCGCAAACTTTTTGGCCCAAGGCCGCATCTGGGAATAGAAATTATATGGTGGGCCATGAATACTCACAACATTGGGGTTGGGGTGCGGGAGGGGGTGAGGGCTCCAGGGTGGGGTCAGAAATTAGGAGTTCATGGTGCGGGAGGGAGCTCCAGGCTGGAGTGGTAGGAATGCGGGGGTGGGTGAGGGCTCTGGCTGGGGGTGCAGGCTCTGGAGTGGGGCTGAGGAGTTTGGGGTGTAGGAGGGTGCTTTGGGCTGGGACCGAGGAGTTTGGAGTGCGGGAAGGGGTTCAGGACTGGTGCCCCGGGGAGGCTTGGGGTACAGGCTGTGGGCGGCACTTACCTCAAGCGGCTCCTGGAAGCAGCGGCGTGTTCCTTCTCCGGCTCCTACGCGGAGGCACGGCTAGGTGACTCTGCATGCTGCCCTGTCCACAGGCACCACCCCTGCAGCTCCCATTTGCCGCGGTTCCTGGCCAATGGGAGCTGCAGGGGCGGTGCTTGGGGCGGGGGCAGCATTCAAGCGAAGCCCCCTGGCTGCCCCTACACATAGGAGCCAGAGGCGGGCCATGCTGCTGCTTCTGGGAGCCGCGTGGACCGGCCCCCGACTCTGCTCCCCGGTTGGAGCACCGGAGCGGGGCAAGCCCCAGACCCTGCTCTCCAGCGGGAGCTTGAGGGCCAGATTAAAATGGCTGGCGGGCTGGATCCGGCCCATAGTTTGCCCACCCCTGAGCTAAGGCAACAAGCTGCACTATTCCTCTGAAGATTGGAGTTGGCCCCACCAAATGTCAGCAGTTCTGGGTCCTGGTTCGGTGGGAAGATCATTCTGCCTCTCCTCAGACTCAGTCTCTCTGCTGTGCCCCTTCCCTTGCAAGTACTTTCCCAAACCAGAGTGGAGGTTACTCATAGTTCCTTCACTGCAGGCTCACCTCAGTCAGCTCTAAACACAGCCATAGTCTTTGCCCTGGCTCCAGTGAAGCCACCAACCATCTCTGAAGCTCCCTGCTCTATCAAAGTCCCAACAGCAGCTTCTGGTATGGACAGAACTCCAAACCAGCAATCGGGCTCTTCAACCCAAAATTGACCCCACCACCGCCTGCTCTCCCTGCACTGCCTGGAAGAGGACGTCTGTCACTCTTTCCCCAAAGCATTATGGGAGTTGTGGTCTCTAAGGCTAGATTGCAGCTTATGGGATCTTCCCAAATGGAGCACTCCCAAGAAAGTTAGAGCCCCTCTAGTAAAGGGGGCCTACAAATATATGGTGCTAACTGCTTGATAGCATTTTGATATTATGTAAGGGGGCTGTTGCTCCTTACTGATAGGTGGTGGCTTTTTGGTTGCCCAAAGAGGAGCCGGGATCCTGAGACTGACAGTCCCTAGGACCAATGGGGAAAGGCCAGCTCTCCAAGTCATCCAGATTGACAGGACAGGCAGATCAATGAAGGAGTCAAGAGCTCAGGGCCCATCCTCCTTGTGAACTGGGGCTGCCAGGGAGAGTGCTCAGGGCTGGAGCCCCAGGGGGCTGGAGACAGTGATGAGGGCTGGAGCTGGAGCAATCTGGAGCTTGGGGCAGCGCAGACAAGCCATGCTGACGGGGAGCCACGGGCCAGAGCCAGGATGGCGGGTGCCCGCCATGCCACAGGTACTGCTGGAGCCGAGCGCAGCGAGTGGCTGGGAAGAGCGACAGGGGCCGTGGGCAGCGAGGGCTGGACTTGGAGGGGGGACGTAACGCTGACGGGGTGAGAGGGGCAATGCTGGGGGGAAGGGTCCTGCCACCTGGAGCGTGTGGCTGCTACCAGAGCTTTGTCTGACCCACGGTATCGCTAGGGTTGTCAGCCCTCCAGGATTGTCCTGGAGTCTCCAGGAGTTAAAGATTAATCTTTAATTAGATCATGTGATGTGGCAAAACCTCCAGGAATACGGCCAACCAAAATTGGCAACCCTAGGTATCGCCACAGCACAGCCAGGGCCTGGGAAGGGGCCTGGGACATATGAGGGAGATACTGCAAATTTTCCTTGCATCCTAGAGTGTCCCCGCGCCCGTTGTGTGGGTCCCAGAATCCTTTCCCTTTCTCAGTTTTTCCCTAATTTTTTTTATGGTTGCTGTTTAATAACCTGTATGTGGTTTAAACTCAGTGCAGTGACCACTGAGTTGGAAGTGGCCAGTGAGGAGAGAGCAACCTGGAGTGGAGACCCCCTAGTCTCTGTCCTGATTGACCCACAACGAGACTGGGGTTTAATGCTCGGCCCAGCCTTATCTGGGTTACAAGGACTCTGCTGCATGGAGGAAAGAGGAGTCCTCAAGGTCAGGCAGGAATCTGGGTAAAGGGAGTTGTGGGGAAGGACTCAGATCCTTTTGCCACCCAATTCCACCAGGGCAGTACAGAAACCAGGAGAATTCTGCATAATAGTGGGACCATTTTTCTGCTTACAGTTATCTTGTGCATGTGTGTGGCAGCATGTACTACCCCTTTAAGGAACAGTCTGGATCTTACAGCCAAGTCAGCCTTAGGGCTGGGCTATCTAAACAGGAAAAGGAAGCACAGCAAGAGACAGAGGAGAGCAGAAGCCAAGCTGACTGCTACAGGTTTCAGGCCCTGGGTCGCTAGCGTCCCCTGGGCCTTCGGGACTTTGTGGTTTTTTACTATGAGTTTGGTTGCTCTGACTCAAGGCTCTGAGATAACCTTGTTCACAAAACCCTTAAATGGCTCCTCCCCTGATCTACTGCCTAAGGGAAAGGGAGAAGACCAGCTTGCCTGCCACCTAGAGCAAAAACAGGACTAGGAACTCTGCTGGCTGGAGTTGATTTGGGGGCCTTCGTAAAGGGGACATGGATTTTTTTGGTTAGTTTGGTTTTGGCCTCCCCCTTCCTAGATCCTGTACAATATGTTCATGTCTTTTGGAAGGTAGTTTTGACAGAAAATCGAAAGAATAAACCCATTCTTTAAACATAGTGCCACTCTTTAGAAATGAGCAGAACAAAGATGAAAATATGCTCTGGCCTTGCCCAACTTAACTTAAATCTTTGGGGCTGATACTATAATATGTCTGAACGCTTCAGGCACAAGGATGCTATGCAGTATATTTGATATGTATGCACAAGGCAGCTGTTTGTCTTTGTTCATGTCATCAGCTGACTTGCAACATGACACCCAGCCACTGACAATTCTGTACAATGGGGTTGTGTTTCTGTATGTCCAGAATAGTCAAAGAACCCTAGAGAGATTCAAAACAAGGCAAATGTACTCCAGACTGGGCAATGTGATGAACAGTCATATTCTCAGTAAATAGTATTGATTTGCTATAATGAAGTTTCTCCAAGTGTTGTACACAATGCATGAAATGGAGGACTGTCAGTCTCTGCACACGGGATGATGCAATTCTGTGCATATATATATACACACACATACTATGCATATGGTCATGTTTTACTTCCATTGTGAACATTACAACCTGTTCATGTGATATAAAGATTTACAGTGCTGTGCTGTGCTCTGCCAAAGATCCCATATATCCCTCGTGACCTTGTGGTCACCCTGATGTGTAGGGGACAGTCTGGGGGTGGTTTTCTAGCTCTACGCCTAAAGTCTGGGTGCTGGACAAACACAACATCTTCTTTTCAGACTAGGCTTAGAAGTAGGACTGGGAGATGAGTGTATGTAAAGACCACATCTTTGTCTTAAACAGACCATTACATCTTGTTTTAGGGCAGGGCTCACTTTTGCTCTTGTCAGAAAGGAAGATCTGCTTTACTGATCTACCATCTAATAGTAATGGAACCAATAGAGTCCCCCTTTCTCATAATTCAAGAGCAGGGACCATACATGAAACAGGGGATAAGCTTAAATCTGATAACATTAAATATTTTTTACTCAACGTACAATTAACCATTAGATATCATTAGGCCAAGAGTGTCACAGGATTCCATAAAGAATCATCCATTTATACAGATAATGAAAACATTCTGAGTTATTTTACAGAGGATAATATATGAGAGGTATACACTCGCAAGCTTCAGGACAATAGACTACCTCTAACTTACTGGGGTTCACAATAAACTTCTCTTAAGGGCAGGTAATTCCATAATTGTCTATTATTGTGTATCTTGCACCTTCCTTTGAAGTAGCTGGCACTGGCTACTGTCAGGAAACTGGATTCATTGGACCCCTAGTCAGTTGGTTGATCTGGGGTGACAGACACATGGATCAGTGTGGTTAGATCCTCACCTACAGGAAAGGGGTATATTTTCCTACAAGCTGAAGAAGAAGGCATTTCCTGACACAGACGCAGAACAGCAATTTTCATATCTCGGATCCATTTGTGGAAGAATGTTATTCAGCCAATGGACTGTTCTCTTAAGTTCCCGGTGGTTCCATATTGTAACAATCCCTTGTCCCTGATAATGTGCTGTCTTCCCTTTGTTGTCCTCAGCATACAGCATCTCCTTAGCATACAGATGGGAGCAGCAATAGAACTGAGCAGGAATACAGCGGGAGCATTGACAGCACCAGTCACAATTTGAATTCAGCTAATCATGTGGCTGAGTCAGAAGGAAATGAAGTTTCTTCACTATCACCAGAACTTCCACACATCCCAGATGGTGGAACTGTTTTAAGGAGGTAGATAGCCTTGTGGCTCTAAGTTGTTTTCAGTTGGGAATAGTAGATGTTCTTACTGTGAGGACTTTTCCATCAACTTCACAGATAAGATTGCTCAGATTCATACCACAGTGGTAGCCTCTGTGATTACTAGTCTGTGAGGGTGAAGTGGGAAACAAAACTAGCATGTTTTCTCCTGGGATTTTGGTCAGTCTCACTCACTGAGTTTCTAGAGGTACTCATGGAGCGACAGGCCCGTGCCTGAGAGTTAGACCCATGCCCTTCTCAGTGTGCAGACATTTGGTTTATTATGCCCTCCCTCTAGGATGGGAAGGTGCTGGCATCTCTCAAATGAGTGAAAATTAGGCCTTTTCTTGAGGAACTCTCTCTAGAGACTTATAATTATAATAATTATCACCCTATCTCAAACCTTCTTTGCTGGGATAAGATTTATGAGTAGGCCATGGTGAAAGTACATTGGGAGTCCATGGAATCCTTGGATTTCCTTGGTCTCTTTTAGTCTGGTTTTTAGGCCTGTGGCTGGTTGTTTACTGCACTAGTCTTACTGGTGATTAATCTTCTTCTAGGAGATTCATATAAATGCCACTAATGCAGAAGTATCTTGAAATATAGTGGAAAAGTGAGAAGTGTTCTTTGTCCACAGCTCAAACTTGTCTGAACAGTCAACAAGGGTAGTGACTGAGGGGAACCCAGCATGGTCTGTTTTCAGAACTGTATTTAATATATTCTATGGCTGTCATGTTTGACTTTGTAACTGAAAAGCTGCCAATAATTTTCCCCAAACACTTTAATATTCCTTGAAGAGACACTTTTTAATAGAGGTCACCAGTCTTTAACTCATGAAAAATGTCTAGGGTATCATCAGCAGTCTTAATTACTAAAGTCACAGATCAACATTCTTCTTTCAGTGAGGACTTGACGGCCTGTTCTTTTTCAAGTTTCCATTAACTACCAGTAATAAAATCCCCACCCCTACCCAGTACTGAGCCTTCCACTGAGTCACATGCATAGACCCACCCCCATATTTTAAACTTGTTTCTATGACCCTAAGAAGACCTGCGTAGCCTCATCTAGCACTTTTCTTATGTTTATTTCTTTCATTTGTCCTATTTCACTAACTCCATGAGTAATAATGATGATACTTATTACACATAATAGTCTACATGTTCAAGGCACTTTGCAGACACTAAATGATTATTTAGTAACAGAGGTGTGCTGGGCCTCTTCCTGTTTTTCACTGGTGGACAAATATACTAAGGATTACGACTGAACAGCTGTTGTAACAGAGCCACTAAAGGTCAGGATATTCCCGCAGTCTTGCTTCATGCTAGAAAATACTCCCTTGCATTGTTTGATGTCTCACAATTGGGGACCTGCAGCTTTTGAATATGCCATTGCCCCTTTGGCCATTTAGTAACCACAATTTGGTGCAGGCTAGCTTCCATATGAGTCACCCAGAGTCAGGATATTTTCTTAGTGTTTTTTTTAATGTACAAGAAAAGCACACCAGTCCTGTTTGAACAGCAGCAGGAACAAACGAAACTGGCAGCCCTCTTTTGTAGGAACTCCAGATAAGGCACTCCTGCCCCAAGAAGCAGCACTTTTTTGCCCCTGTTTCACTCCAGGGACCAACACAGATTCCTTTTGCTCGCTCACTCCAATGGCTGAACTCACACCCTTGTTCCTTCTCCTGGCCCCTGCATTTGGAAGCTGAAAAACCATGTTAGCTTCATACTTTTTTGCTGTCACATGGCATCCAGAGATGAGAGTGGATCAATTAACCTCCCAATAGTTCTTAACGACTTTCTGGGTGGTTACATACACCGCACCTGCTCTGTCTAAAGAGAATTTCTCTGTGAGCGACCACCTCAGTGACCCCTAGTGGACAAGCCATTAAAAAAATACTGTATTTATATGTTACAGACCTCTCTTGGATAAACCAGTGGTTAGAATTATATGTTCCATTTTAATGATCAAGAGGAGGCCACTGAACAAGTAACTTCACTATACTTGTCACTGAGTGGCAGTGTGCATTGAAGAAGGAAATCCTGCTAGAAGAATATCAGCATTTCTAATTTCCTGCTAGTATCAGCATCCTTTAGCTAAGTGTCTTAAAAATAAGTGCATCTACTATCCTCAGAAACAGCTCCATCTCCCCTTATGTTCCCCTCTTGACTCAAACCTTCTAGGTGTCTTGGCTGCACGTAACCTGACATTGTCCTTAAACTTTGATCTTTCTTTCTCCTGCCAAACATCATCTCTAAATCTGCCCTTCATCGCCTTCACTCTATTGCTCATGAATGCCCCGCCCAGATTCCACCTACTATTTCTTCAGGTAGATTTTGATCTGACTGTTGCAACTCCCTCCTCTGTGCTTCCCTGGACTCCATCAAGTGTACAATGCTGTTAGCCATCTCAGACATACCAAGAAGCCTGATAGTCAAACAACTGCACTAGCTCCCCATTGATAGCAGGATCCGGTTCAAAGCCCTCCATGGCATGTCTCAAGCCTATCTTATGGGCCATGCCTCTTTCTGTTCCCCTCCTTGCTCCGCTACTTACCTTGACTTAGACCCTTCTCTGTTCCTGCATGTAATCATGACACTCTTACTGGGACATTTTTCTCTACAATTTCTGCCTCATCAGCTCTCTCTTGCCCAGTCTCATCTAAAACCATATATTTCCTCCTTTGCCTCTACTTCTTAAGTTTGCTCTCCCTATGGTATTATTTAACTCTACAATTATGTTTTATCCTGGCTTCTGTAAATCCTTGCAAACTCTGGCTGCCCGAAGGCCAGCTAAATTGACAGCATGCATGTTGTGAGCATGTGCCACTAAGGGAACCTGCACATGCGCCAGACCCGTCACGTTACTCTTCTGCCTTCCACCCTACTCCCCGAAAAACAATCTGGGAGTCCCCCCTGAAACCTCAGTGTAACCCTCCCATGCTCAGGCAGAGGAAACTGATGAAGCCAGACAAGTGGCACCATTGTCCAGCAGAGGCCACTTGTTTCAACTTAAGGAATAATAGTTTAATAGTAAATTTGATTCATGTGACCCCCTCAGTCACTAGACAGGCTCCTGCCCCATGTGCAAGTATAGTGAAAATTTCCCTTTGTTTTTTATTTGTCCCTGAGTCACTTTGCAGCTTGTTTTCCTTTCAGAATATTCTTGGGCATATTTTCTAAAGTCATTGGAAGTATTTAAAAGTTCAGAACTGCTTCATCAATGGCATATTTGGAAAGTGGCCGTGAAGACTAGTTTTTCTATCCACAGCTAAGTATTTCTCTATTTTTCTTTCCTTGGAAATTTCTGTGCTGAATATTATTAAAATGCAGATTCTGTCAGGTTCTTTAGAGAAATAAATGGCATTTTAAAATTTTGCATACTATATCATAAAGAGTCTCTTCCATCTTGTACTCAAAACTCAAGGAGTTTGGTCCGAACTGTATCAGTGCCCATCCCCAGAGAGCACTCTCAACAAATTCTCATGGCAAATAGAACATAACATTCCTAATAGGACAATTTTTCTACTTTAATAAACATAGATAAAAATAAAATCCTGCTTGAACATTCCATTTTGCATAAAGTCTTCAGAATTTGACCACTAAGGGTCCCATTCTGACCCCCACCCCCGTAGTCCTTGAGAGTCTGTAGGTTTTCACTGTCAAAGGTATCATTCACGCTTAAGTCTCAAAGCATGATTCAGTGTGAATTCTTCATTATTACGGATCAACATATTAAGAGTCTAACAGTGTTCTATTGTAAAATCTGCAGGCTTTACCCAGTTTTGTTCCCTCCCTTGCCTCAGAAGAGAGCAGCACCGGGGTTATAGCTGAAACCTTTAAAATGATGCAGAATTAAAATAATGCAAATTAGACTTTTTTTATCCTTTCAGAAGGGAGCATGAGGAGACAAAGGCAAAGTCTGCCTTTAATGCAAAGGGCTCACGGACCTCAGAGGAAGAGGAGCCACTGCAGTTCTGCTGCACAGAGAGGGAGCAGGTTTCAGGGGGTCTTCACTCCCTGCACTTGCCATGGCGCTCTGCTTGAGGACAACTGAGGTAAGGGGGTCTGGGCCAGGGATGAGGATCCATTAACCATATACCCCTATAATGATCCTGAGGAGCTAATTGCTCCAAGATATCACTGAAGCCAAAAGCTTGATAGGATGTAAAATAGGATCAGACACTTCTATGGATAGTGAGAACATCCAGTGACAGTAATGTGGTAGTGGCCCACATCCAGGATACTGGACTAGATGGACCATGCTGATCCACCATGATCTGATGTGGCAGATTCCTATATTCTGATAAGGATAGTCTTCAATAGGTCACAGATGTTTGTGTGTTCCTTCTTTTGATGAGTATCAATACTACACTAACCACTTCTCTGCTATGAGCTCCTTTTCCTGATTATTTATGAAAGTTAAATACAGTGGGCCTGACAGCCTATTAGAGATTTCAAGGACAAGTGGTTTCTGAGTTCTCACAGAATTTAACAATTTCTTCAGAGAAAGAAAAGTTCATTAATGATAACCACACTACTATTCATCGGTGATTTTCATACCTATTTCTAAAGACTACACCTTGGGAACTGTTGTGTGTCATGGTGCAGCCTGCAGTCAGGCCAATCCTTGTAGCTTGTGTTAGAGCTTGTGCTTGCATGAACAGAGAGCAACAATACCCGAAGTCCGAAGGTGCAAACAATTTGATGTTTATTGGGGTGAACTTCCAGCAAGCTTAAATCCAAGTTCATTTTTCCTTATTTTCGAATCCCAACTTACTTCCTGTTTGCCCGTAATTTATATAGTAGTATTCTCAGCTATACCTTAACCAGTCATTTTACTGAAATTTACCTAACCAATCCTAACATAATTCTCTAACCAATTATATCCCACTACCCTAATTAACTTACACCTAGCAAAATTAATTATACCGTAGACAGAAACAATTAGAGAACCAGACAGATTAACAATAGAAAGGTGGGGTCCATAAAGATAAAATGTACAGAAATGAGGGTTTCACAACCACAACTATTGAGAAGTGATTTCTTGCCGGACAGGATGCTATCAAACTAAGTTTTTTACATCTTCTAGGCTCTTCCCTTTATCTGGAGGTGACAGATCGAATCACCTTCCTAACAGTCCCAGATGGCCTTATTTCAATATAACAAGTTTGGAATGTGAGGATGTGACCATACGGTTCCCAGTTTATGGCTGGCCTCTGCTGCTTAGCCAAAAGCCTTAGCCTAAGAACCAGGCCTCAGACTATCCTAGTGAGAGAAGGCCCTTACACAGGCCGACTGTGATTTTGATTCTTTCTTTTATACCTCTATAACTAGCTAAATGATGAACATATACCTAAATTCTTCCTTTATAGACAGGCCTGAATATCTATATCCTAACAAAAGCAGCAAAGAGTCCTGTGGCACCTTATAGACTAACAGACATATTGGAGCATGAGCTTTCGTGGGTGAATACCCACTTCGTCGGATGCATGCTTTGCTGCTTTTACAGATCCAGACTAACACGGCTACCCCTCTGATACTTATACCTAACAGCTTGTATATCAGAATTAATTAGGTGTTGATTTTTGCTCTCTCTTTAGGTGACGAATGAAAGGTTCACCTCATGTAGTAATACTTTCTGACTGAAAAAACAAAAAAAAGTTAAATAATGGCTTCTTTCTGGTTAGAAAAATAGCAAATTTATCTTCTGCCAAAATATGCTTACAAACGCCCAACACAAATCTGTGTGACAGTTTAGTTTATCTTTTTCTAGTGTTGCACACCAGAGTTAATTTTAATCATAAAGCTCAGAAGGTGAGAAATATTTGATTAATCTGGGGGATCAGCCCAACACTGCTTAGAAATTTCAGGCTAAGTCCTGCCCCACAAAAAAGAATCCCCACAGAGGATTGGGAATCAGCAGTGTTGGATAAGGTGTCGCCAATGACTAGCACCTGGCTAGCTCATTGTGGTCCAACAAAATGCATGTGGAGGGGACTTTATTACAGCTCCTGTCTGCTGAAGCAGCATGCATTCCCTTAATGTCACAAGTTAGTGATTGCTGCTGATGGCGGCATATGCATTAGTTGGCTAGGAGCAGCAAGGGCACCTCTTTCTTCAGGCCATGCCCAGGTCAGCATGTGAGCTGGTTCACCTCCTAGTACATTACATACTCTTGAGCGATACAGAGAGTTCCTATGCAGGTCCTTGAATAGAAACAGGAAGAGGCTCCCCATGCTGTCTTTCTCATCTCTCCATGTACACCGTAGTGGAGGGCATGATCTGGCTCACAATTTGGCTTTTAAATTAAGATCTGCAGTCTGCTAGAATCTTTCCCTACATCACTTCTGACTTGGAATAAATTGTGTTTAGGACTTGGTAATTTGGGAGTTTTGTCCCACTTCTGAGCATTTCCTAATTTGAAATTGTTTCCTTCTGCTTCCTGAATAGGTAAGGTTTACAAATGTTGGCCTTTGGTAGATGTATTAAATGGCACCAACATGTTAAAAGTGGCTTCCCAGAACTGCTTAGGTGTCAGAAAAAGCATTTTCAGTATATTCTGTTGTATTCTATTCAGGTTCTTGCACCACACCCAATACCTTGCTCTCCGAGCACCCAGACGGTGACATTTCCCTTGATACACAAATTCAAACACACATGCTTCAGGATCAGACAGTGCTTACAAGTTTAAGTTCCGTTTTCAACCCCTGCAAACCAAGACTTGGCCTCAGATAGCTGAGTCAATCAACAGATTTCTATGTAGATCATCTTACTGATATCTATTTGAACATCACTGTTGCACAGGAAATACTCTTAATGGGGCTTGTTAGCTATGTAAGTCTCTCAAAGGCATTTGTGATGTGAAGAACAATCCTCTGAACTCAGTTTTTATACATTGCATAACAGCACCATCTAATAGGGATGAAAGTAGTTCAGGAAAACTAAGCTTTCAGGGGACTATTCCTCAAAATGCAAACCCAACACTTGTACACTGATCCACTTTTCTGAATCTTTGGAAGAAAGGCTTACCCACCTCTGGGTGAGGGCTTCCAGCCCTCTGGGATAGCAGAACCCAGAAATGCTGCTTCAAACCCCTTTAAACTTTTCAGCACTCTAGAGCTGGTATATCCAAGAGAATTTAAAAATTCCTGGTCTTATGTAACACCTCATCCTTGTCTCTCCTTGGTGCTAAAATAAATTCAAGAGGAGCTCCAGGATTAAGTTAACCCAGACATCTTTAATTGTTTAAAATAAACAAAAGCCTGCCTGTGTATTTTTGGACGCTTCCTAGATAACACTCTTGGAATCAGGGTTCCACTCAGCTGCCTCTTCTCTGAAAGCCCCTGTGATCCCTCTCCCCAGAGAGAACTGAATAACCAGTCTCATTCCTCTCACACATCCATATGACTAGATATCCCCATTCCCATCTATTCTGCTAGCCCGAAAACAGAAATACCCCAAGCTTGATACCTTTACGTTCACTCACTTAGCTGTCCCCGGGTAGGTCAGAACCAACTGTGTTGTGCACAGTACAGCCTCCTTCTTTTTGACGGAATCAGATACAGTAACGTCTGTGTTTGAATGCTTTATTCATATTAATAAAGAGTTTTAGATTAATTAAACAATGTAATGTCTGTTTAAATAAAATAAAAGTAAGGCAAGTGTTTATACCCGTATATGAATATTGCATACTTCTGCTTTATACCCATTATCAAAATGAGCATTTGACATGTTCACAAAGTTATGGTAAAGGAATTGCTAAAAACACAGACGGAAGCAGAAATAAATCTTATTCTCTTTAGAGTAATATCACTGGAACATTAACTATTCCTGTGCTTCCCAGTAGGCTCTTTTCTACTTGCAGAATTTATTACAGGAAGAAGATGTCCTGTAAACAGCCAGTTTTAGTTTCTTTTTTCCTATTCCAAGGTGTTGACAGATACTGTGGATTTCTGAAGCTGATATTATTCTGGCAAACAAATGACAGTGTTTTTACAGAGCAATGTTAATATGTTCACATAACATAAGTGTTCTTTTTAGCACAGGGATAGTTGGGCGTGAATGCAGGAGTTTCATTAGAAGCTGAACATCTATTTTTAATTCATTCCAAATGTCTGTATTGATTCCATAAACTCTACATAAGCATAATATAAACTGTGTACAAGTTAGAACAAAGTACTTTTACAAAAAAAAAACACTATTTAAAAACATCCAAGACACTAGACTACCTCCTATCCCATAGAACTGACAAAATAAATTCAACCCTTGTATGCCTCTGTCACAGTTTCAAGGTAGTTACACCTGTTTTCCTCCCTCTGTAGTCCACTCCAGGAGTTCCAAGTAAGGTCTCAGATCTCCAGCTGTCACCAGTCTCTTGGCAGGGACACCTGTCCCTCTCACTTCTTCCTGGGGTAAAATGGAGGGCGGGGGGGGAGTTAAGGCTGCACAGATCCCTGCCTTACCCTGTGATATCCCCAGCAAGCCAGTCTGCCTACAGGCCAGCACCTGGGCTTTGCTTTTTGTCCACGGGCTATGAACACGATATTGCCAGCAGTTACAAGTCACCACACAGCTCCTTCTAAGCATACACACTTATTCTTAAGGCAAAAGCATTACAGAGAAAACATAATAAAAACAATAAACAGATTTTAAACACACACTAAACATACCAGGAACCACCCATCAGTCTTATGGGGCCTACATAGACCAAAGTCTTTCCATCCCTTCTGCAAGGTTGGGCCTCCCTTGGACAGAAGGTCCTGTCCATTTTGTTGGATTAGAATGAAGGCCCCAAATCAGCTTAAATGCAGCCTATTTATGACGAAAGACCTTTCTTTGTCTGTTGATCTCTTGAAAAAAACCAACAGTTTGAACCAGTATATGCAAGCCTTCCCAGGTGCTGTTACCTCTCTGCAGGTACTTATAACCTAAGTGATTCACCTTAATCACACTCCCCTTCACCCCCACAGTTCTGGTTCCCGGAGGAGTTGTGGTAACCTTCCCGCTGGAGTTACATACAGGAGTTACATACAATCTCTAGCCCAACATAATACATAAACTTAATACAATATGGTCCCCAAAGATATTGCATGGGATTGTTGTATCTGTCACAGACTTCAGTGAGGCTGTACCCACTGGCACTAGGACTGTATTCAGTAGTCTTTCAATTAACACAAACCAGTGTGAGATCTGGAAGGTACCCCTGAAGTCCAGTGTATGATCATCAGCCATCCTCTATTGAACCATTGTTCCTTAGTCAAATAAAAATGTAACTCTGATGGGGTGGCTGACCTTTCCAAAATGTGCTTTGATAAATCTCATCCTTTATCATGAATCATGACTAAGGTCCTTTGTCTCCAATATGGCTATGCAATGTGCTGTCTCACCAGACCAGCTATTTGTCTTGGCTGGTTTGTGATGAATTCAAAGATTGAAATAATTCCAGGGCCCATGAATCAGAAAATAAACTATTCATCCAACTCCCTTTTTATAATTTCCTGTTTTCTAGTGCCCAGAGCTACAGAGCATTCAGTCAAGACAGGAACAGTCTCACCAAATGGGGATTCCATCGAACAGAAAGCAGCCATCATGCTAGTAGCAGTCCTACTTAAATAGCTTCTATCCAAGGCAAAAGCCATACCAGAAGTGATGCCTACCTGCACAGCAGCTACAGTGTGCTAAAGTACGCTATGAGAAATCAGACTGAACTTATCCCTAGTTTAATGGATACAGTAAATAATTAGCTATGTACATCACATGCAGCTGTCACCGTTGTATATCCCTTGCCCCATGGACTCTGAAAATGCATTCTTTGCCCTGTAGGATTGTTTACATTGCCAGCTGGATGTCTGTAAGGCAATAGCTCTTACTGCTGTAGTGCCCTCTGGCATTAGATCCCCACTTCCTTGGCCCCACAAGAGCCTGTCTCTGTCGGAGTCTTCTGTGACCTGGCCATCCGGCCAGACCACTTAATAGTCCAGTCCTCTTCTGCCGTAACAAAGGTCTAACTGTAAATCCCACTAAATATCTCAACTATAATAATTCCTCTGCCTCTCTTGGGCTATGCTGAAGTCTACAGCTTTTGCCCCTACTCCTTGGCCCTGCAAAGTTCCCCCTAGGCTGCTGCTTCCTCAGCAGGATTTCCCCAATGCCTAGGGTGACCAGATGTCCCATTTTAAAGGGATAGTCCCATTTTTGGGGACTTTTTCTTATATAGGCGCCTATTATCCCCCTACCCCCTGTCCTGTTTTTTCACAGTTGTTATCTGGTAACCCTACCAATGCTTCCCTTCCTCAGGGGCTCCAGCAGTTTACCTCAGGCATCTCCTTATAGGCCCTATCTCAGGACTGCCCCTCAGGAGCCTAATCTACTCCCTGTGTGTCTTTTCCAGCCTGATTTACTCAGGTCATTCCCAGACAGGGTACTCTCCCCTTTTCTCACTCTTGGGTTTCTCTCCCTGACTGAATTCACGGCTCTATTTAAGCAGTTCTCACTCTGATTCCCACACAACTGGGATCAGTCATCACTCAGCTGGGATTACTAATTATCACTAAGGCTATGTGTACATTGTAATTAAATACCCGCGACTGGCCCGTGTCACCTGATTTGGGCTCACAGGGGTTTGGCTATTGGGCTCTTTCATTGTGGCTTAGGGTAGGTCTATACTTACCTCCGGGTCCGGCGGTAAGCAATCGATCTTCTGGGTTCGATTTATCGTGTCTTGTCTAGACGCGATAAATCGATCCTGGAAGTGCTCGCCGTTGACGCTGGTACTCCTGCTCCGCGAGAGGAGTACGCGGAGTCGATGGGGGAGCCTGCCTGCCGCGTGTGGACCCGCGGTAAGTTCGAACTAAGGTACTTCGACTTCAGCTACGTTATTCACGTAGCTGAAGATGCGTATCTTAGTTCGAAGTCGGGGGTTAGTGTGGACCAGGCCTTAGAGGTTTGGCCTCAGGGTGGAGACCTGGGTTCCCACAGCCCAGTCTCCAGCCCAAGTCTGAACATCTAAGCCTCAGTTCCACAGCCCTGTAGCCAAGCCCCGGAAGCCTGAGTCAGCTGACACAGGCCAGCCGGGGGGTGTTTAATTGCAGTGTTGGATATAGCCTTACTGGTGATCTAGCAACTTAGGGATAGCAACTAGGTCACAGGCAAGGATGAGCCCTGCTTGCTTTAAAGGACTAGCCAGCCTGTGATAATATGTCAGAATTACCTTTTTCTTTGTCCTGTAAAACAGAGGTCTTTTGGGGGTGGAATAGAGTTCATCAATATGAGAATGCCCTCTCCTTCGTGTCCCTGGTTGTTGGAAGGGATTTGTTCCAAAGCAGACAGCCAGGTTAAGAATTTGTCACTTTCAAGATACCTTGTGCCATGATACAAAAATATTTTTTCAGTAACACACGATCTGTCCAGGGTGCACACCATAATGTAATGTAATGTTTTCTTTGAGGCAGTAGCATTCTGAGGAATAACAGTTTCAAAAATATAACACTAAGGCCCGTTATCTCAAAGGTATTTAGTTGCCTAACCTCCACTGAAATCAACAGGAATTGGGTGCCTAAATATACTGAGGATCTGGGCCTTAGATACTGCAATAGGTATTATTGAAAAACCTAAGATAGCTAGATAATAAATCTAAAAACTGGTGTTTCAGGGCTTTGACTCTCATAGAAATACAGAGAGGCTGCAGAATATATTTATGTTTATTACACCAGGTCTAATAATAAATAACATTTTGTGTTGATCTCCCTTTCTGGTTTGTGGGGTTTTATTTCACTTGTTAACTCAATTCCCCTGTTGGTACAACTGGATTTCTTTACAAGGGGTCTAACTTAATTTGAACTGAGTACATAGAATTGCACAGCACAGTGGAATAAGACTATTATAAATGTGCTAGTAAACTTGAGATCTGCACATTACATTAAACAGCCCCAGGGGATTTCTGCCACACTTTGGCTTCACATAAAAGAAAATTCTGATTTAGTTTACACCAACATAAGTAGGGTTTCCCCTATATTTATATGAATGTAAGTAGTTCCCAATTATGGAATCTGACTGTGTTGATTCACTACCCAATATAAAGTATTATCCATGTTTCTAACTTCTAATAATTTATCAAACGCATTAGTTCTTCTTCGAGTGATTGCTCCTGTGTATTCCACAGTAGGTGTGCGTGCTCGCCACGTGCACCGGTGCCGGAAGTTTTTCCCTTAGCAGTACCCGTGGTGGGGAGCTGTGCGCTCCCCCCACGCTCAGTTCCTTCTTGCCACCAGTGAAGGTAGTCGGAACTTGGTGCTCCAGCTCTGCTGTAGCACTTCTAGTCTTAGTAGTACAACTTTTTGTCATAGATTGCTTCTCTAGTTAGTTACCTGGCTCGGCGTTTAAACACATGCCAGAGTTGATACTTTATTAGGTGGCCTAAATTAGTTATGCAGTGCTAACTTCTTCTTCAAGAGATGTCCCTGTGGGTGCTCCACTTCAGATCAAGGTGCGTCCCTGCGCCTTCGATCGGAGATTTCTACAGCAGCACCCCTACGGGCCACGCACGTGCCTGCCTCTAGAGCTGTCAGTGTTTGAATAGCGTGTGCATGGCCTGGGCTCCGCACTTCCTTCTCTACCGTCCCAGCTAGAGACGCAGTTCAGTAGTGCTCTTTGAGATTAGCTAGTTAGTTTGTTTCTCAGTTTAGTTAGATAGTTTTTAGTCATTAGAGTTACTATTTAGATAAGATACATTAACTGTTACATTTATTTCTTAAAAAAAAAACAAAAACCAAACCTCTGCTGTTACAGACATGCCTAGCTCCCCAGCCTTCAAGAGATGTGCCTCCTGTAATGATGCCATCCCCATCTCAGATGGTCATTCGCAGTGTGTACGCTGTTTGGGGGAGTCTCATGTACCCCAAAAATGCATCCACTGTGCCAAACTGAAACCCTCCTGCATCAATTAGGACACACTCTACCAGAGCTGTCTCCACCTCCACGGCCTTTCTCCGTAATGTCCCGCTGTCTGACAGGCAAGGCAGCTACCTGGGCATCAAACCTTACCTTCACCAATCACTACGCTCTCATGCACATGGCAGCATCCAACACCAGGATGGGTAGAGCTGTCTTGTCAACAGCCTTCTTGCCTGATCCAAAGTCCCAACCATCCTAAGGGATACTGCTTTTCAGTAACCTGAAGTGGAGCATCCACAGGGACATCTCTCTCTCGAAGAGGAGGTTACTCACCCTGTGCAGTAACTGACGTATCCCTGTGGGTGCTCCACTACCCACCCTCCTCCCCTCTATTTCGGAATTTGTAACGCATTCCGTTGTAGAGAAGGAACTGCGGAGCCTGGGCTGTGCACGCGCTATTCAAACACTGACAGCTCCGGAGGGAGGCACAGTGCGTCCGCGGCCCATAGGGGTACTGCTGTAGAAATCTCCAATCGAAGGCGCTGGGATGCACCTTCACTTGAAGTGGAGCACCCACAGGGACACTCATCTTGAAGAACTTCAATTACTGCACAGGGTAAATAACCTCCTCATTTGAGGCCAAATTTCTCCAATACCTTACAAACAAAACAATCTTAAACAGTCCATGTTTTCTTCAGATATATATCTGACCCAATGTCATATTGTACTTGGTTTCAGTGATAGCCATGTTAGTATGTATCAGCAAAAAAAATGAGGCGTCCTTGTGGCACCTTAGAGACTAACAAATTTATTTGTGCATAAGCTTTCGTGGGCTAGAACCCAAGCTTATGCCCAAATAAAATGTTAGTCTCTAAGGTGCCACAAGGACTCCTCATTTTTTTTATATTGTACTTGGTTATTGCAGTAGGTCATCCTGTTTCAGTTGCATTTGAATGGGAATGGAAATTATTCCATACATTACTAGGTCTTGACTTACAGTCATTCAGATTATATTTCAAGAAAATTAGACTCTTCTATGGCTTGCTTAGTTCACATTTCCTTTTGCTTCACATAATTACCTGTTTTGTTATCCTTAGTTTGGTAAATGGATGAATCTATCTACACAACTCTTCCAGATTTTTATCCAACACACAAACTTTTCCAAGTGGTAGATTATTTTAGGGATAGTGTTCATGGTGGAGGAATACACGTGGTTTTAACTGGGGTTTATAAGTGATCTAATGCTGAAACAAAAGCTGTGGCATTTAGTCACTACAGAAACCATTGATTGCCAGTGTACTCCAGTGCTATGAACACTGTATTTCTGCTATAAGATACAAAACCTGGGTCAAGACACTAAAATATATAAAAAAATACATATTTTTCTTTCTTTGTTAGGGTTTGAAATGTCTTTTTACTAATTTATTGGACTTCCTGATGATGAGAACATAAGAACGGCCATACTGGGTCAGACCAAAGGTCCATCTAGTTCAGTGTTCTGTCTTCCAACAGTGGCCAATGCCAGGTGCTTCAGAGGGAATGAACAAAACAGGTAATCATCAAGTGATCCATTCCCTGTCACCCATTCCCAGCTTGTGGCAAACAGAGGCTAGGGTCACCATCCCTGCCCATCCTAATAGCCATTGATGAACCTATCCACCATAAACTTTTTTTGAACCTGGTTATATTCGTGGCCTTCACAACATCCACTGGTAAAGAGTTACACTGGTTGGCTGTACATTGTGTGAAGTAGTACTTCCTTTTGTTTGTTTTAAAGCTGCTGTCTATTAATTTCATCTGCCATTTTGTTGCTCAGTCATCCAGTTTTGTGAGATCCCTTTGTAACTCTTCGCAGTCTGCTTTGGACTTAACTATCTTGGATAGTTTTGTATCATCTGCAAATTTTGCCATCTCTCTGTTTACCCCTTTTCCCAGATCATTTATGAATATGTTGAATAGGACTGGTCCCAGTACAGACCCCTGGGGGACACCACTATTTACCTCTCTCCATTCTGCTTATTTTGCTTAAGAGCCTTTGGTGAAATATTGGAACAGCCTTCCGAGGGAAACGGTGGGGGCGAGGGACCTGTCTGGTTTTAAGATTAAGTTAGATAAGTTTATGGAGGGAATGGTTTAATGGTAAAACATATTAGCCAAGGAATACCAAGCAATGGTAGGTAAATAGTATAATGGCTAACAGGGGTCAGGCTGGAGACTCTTGCCTACATGCTCGGGGTCTTACTGATCGCCATATTTGGGGTCGGGAAGGAATTTTCCTCCGTGGTAGATTGGCTGAGGCCCTGGAGGTTTTTCGCCTTCCTCCATAGCATGGGGCAGGGATCGCTAGCAGGAGGGTTCTCTGCCAATTGAAGTCACTAAAACACAGGATTTGGGGACTTCAACAGCAGAGTCAAGGGAAGGGGTAGGGATGGTTTTGTGGCCTGCAGCATGCAGGGGGTCAGACCAGATGATCATAATGGTCCCTTCTGACCTTAAAGTCTATGAGTCTATGAGTCTATGGTTAGGGACTGTCATGTAGTGTGGGGGAGTCAGGGCCCTGCATCCCCACTTCCTGCGATCCATGACTCTCAGCCAGCCAGTAAAACAGAAGGTTTATTAGATGACAGGAACACAGTCCAAAACAGGGCCTGTAGGTACAGGCTACAGGACCCCCTCAGTCAGCTCCACTTGGGGGGCAGGGATCCCAGACCCCGGTGCTGGGCCTCCCTCCATTTCCCCAGCCATCTCCAACTGAAGCTCCCTCCAGCCCCTCCTTTGTCTCTTTCCCGGGCAAGGAGACCACCTGATCTCTTTGTTCTCCAACATCTTCAGATGGCACCTTGCAGGGGAGAGGCCCAGGCCATCAGTTGCCAGGAGACAGGGTGTCAGCCATTCTCTGTGCAGACCCCTGCACACCCCTGCCCTCTAGGGCTCTGCAACAATCACACACCCTTATCCCACCACCTAAATACTTAAGAAATACACAGGGGAACTGAGGCACCCACACACTATTCAGAGAAAACATTAAGAGCATGCCCACTTCATCACACCAGGTCAATACTCCCCACTCCCTACTCCGTCACAGGGACCTTGTCAAAGACTTTCTGAAAATCTAAGCACGCTATATCCACTAGATCACCCTTATCTACATGCTTGTTGACCCCCTCAAAGAATTCTAATATATTGATGAGGCATGATTTCCATTTACAAAAACCATGTTGACTCTTTCCCGACAAATCATATTCATCTATGTGTCCTGTCTGATCATTCTGTTCTTTACGACAGTTTCAACCAGTTTGCCTGGTACTGAAGTCAGGCTTACCAGCCTGTAATTGCCGGGATTGCCTCTGGAGCCTTTTTTAAAAATTGGCGTCACATTAGCTATCCTCCAGTCATCTGATACAGAAGCTGATTTAAATGATAGATTACAGACTACAGTTAGTAGTTCTGCAATTTTACATTTCAGTTCCTTCAGAACTCTTGGGTGAATACCGTCTGGTCCTGGTGATTTGTTACTGTTTAGTTTATCAATTTGTTCCAAAACCTCCCCTAATGACACCTCAATCTGGGACAGTTCCTCAGATTTGTCATCTAAAAGGAATGGCTCAAGTCTGGAATCTCCCTCACATCCTCAGCCGTGAAGACGGATGCAAATAATTCATTTTGTTTTTCCGCAATGGCTTTGTCATCCTTGTGTGCTCCTTTAGCATCTTGATCGTCCAGTAGCCCCGCTGATTGTTTAGTAGGCTTCCTGCTTCTGATGTACTTAAAAAAAATTTTGCTGTTACTTTTTGAGTCTTTGACTAGCTGTTCTTCAAATTGTTTTTTGGCCTTCCTAATTATATTTTTACACTTCACTTGCCAGAGTGCCTGGGTTTATCTGAACAATTCTTTGAGCTTATTGTCGGTGTGGAAATAGATTTAAGGGAAAGGACAAGCATGCATAAGGGTTTCAGAGTCATTCTTGAGAGGACAGTTGATAATTTTTCTGGGCTGTGGAAGAAAAATATGATTTATTGAAAGAGCAGTTTATCAATTATGGATGCTACAGTAACATCAATGAAAAACTGAAGTTCCAGATAAATCCCTTTCGTAGAGAAGTATCTGCTCAGACATTTTGTTTTTTTTTTTTGCTGTTTTAACTGTCTAATGAAGACTTTAAAAAAGGACAAAACATGGTCTCTTTTCCAGAGCGTAACTACTTCTTTGTTGGCAGTTGGCACCTTGACTGAAGAGCTGACATAGTGGGCCAGAGTCTGCTCTCAGATACACCTGTGGACCTCATTGACTTAAATGGGGTTGTTCAGGCATAAATAAGAGTAAAATTTGACATGGTGTTTGTTCATTAGGCAAAGATCTTTGACTTGGGGTTTTTTACTTACCAAAAGAGCATGGATGTTAGTCCAGATTGAATCAAGGTGCAAACTTTACTTAATTAAGTGTGAGTGGAATGTGTCCAAGTGAGTCATCTGCCTTTATATCCAGAGGTCAGTTCTTTGTTTGCCATCTTCAGCAACAAATTAAATTACCAGATGTAACTATGGTGGGTAATGTTACTTACACATAAGAAAATCTTGGACATTAGTTTGAAACATTACAAAGCATTGAGAGAGGTACTGAAATGAAACTCACTAATTTAATAATAACAGAGGGTCCTGTGGCACCTTTGAGACTAACAGAAGTATTGGGAGCATAAGCTTTCGTGGGTAAGAACCTCACTTCTTCAGATGCAAGTAATGGAAATCTCCAGAGGCAGGTATAAAGATAACGAGGTTAGTTCAATCAGGGACTAACCCTCCCTGATTGAACTAACCTCGTTATCTCCACACTGATTTATACCTGCCTCTGGAGATTTCCATTACTTGCATCTGAAGAAGTGAGGTTCTTACCCACGAAAGCTTATGCTCCCAATACTTCTGTTAGTCTCAAAGGTGCCACAGGACCCTCTGTTGCTTTTTACAGATTCAGACTAACACGGCTACCCCTCTGATAATTTAATAATATAGAACACAAAATTGTAAGAGCATATGCTATCTGATTGTGTTCAGAAAGAGAGAAAATAAATCCCACACAGTAAGAAACAAAACAAAAAAAACCACCTGTGCAGATTCATCTTAGAATAACCAGAGTCTCAGTGACTGAAAAAATGCTTAGAAGTTCAAATTCGTGTTTTGTTAGTTTGTTTGTTTTCAGTTCACACTGTCTAGGCTGTTATCACTTCCATACAGGATCTTGTAGTTTACAGATGTGGGGGATGAGGGGGGGAAGGGACAAGCCATTCTCAAGAGATGAGGTAAAAGATATCACAAAATTATCTGCTTTGCATTAGGATTAGCTTTCTTGTGGTGCTATATCCTGAATCTGTCCCTTGTTACAGAGATGAGAAGAGCAGTTCCTATGTGGATGGAATGCACAATGGCTATGTATCTCATCATGTTTATGCGCTCTGTGTCTAATGCAGTACATTATTGTGTCTAGATCTGTGGTCTTCTGGAGCGCTGACATGATTTCTGAGAACGGTGCCATCATTTTTAACCTCCTCCCATCATTAAGTCCTTAAAGAAGTTGAAACAAACAAGCCAAAAATGCAAAATTCTACACTTCAGATTTCTTAAAAAGGGGCTGTTGAAACTTTCACAATCTGTTCCATATTCTTAGCAGTTGTTTTGAGTTTTGTTAGTTTTATTCTAGAAATGAATCTTCACTATGGAGAAAATTCAATTCAGGTTTCCTCTTCAGAAGAAACAATACCATCACAAAAGAGATGTTTGCCCAAATAACTGCTGGAGGATGTGGACAGAATGGAAGCAAATGTTAAGCCAGTAATAGTGATGTCAGGTTTTTTGGGTGAAACTGAATCTAGTGATTCTTATCACTTTTTTTCTCTTACTACTATGTCAAAATGACTCTGTAAACTGAATGATGTGGTAAATGTGGGTTTTTTGTTTTGTTTTGTTTTCCGTATTTGAGGGATACCACAGGGCTGGTTACTCAAGGAGTGAAACCACAAGAGAAAGGAATTCAGAGTCTCCTGGTTCCTTTTAGGTCAGTGGGTGGAAGAAACACACAGAATCAATGTGGGCGGGAAGTGGCTTTCTCTAACAAGATGGAAGAGAAACTCTTGATTGAATAATAAAGCTCAGTAAATGTGAGGTTGTTTTGTCCTTATGGGGAAAGAAGAGTATTGATTTGTTCATTAGTTGCTTTGTATCTGCGTATGCTTCTTGGTGAGCATTCCATCCACAGTGATTGTCTTCTCTGTAAACAAGCAATGTACTTCCAAATAATTGAGCAACAGTATTTTATCATCAATGAACTATATATACTGGAGAGCCTATGATAGAGAAAATATGATGCCATACGATGCAAAACCCTCATCTTAAAAATGATCAAACAATTTACATTCAACTGGACATAAAATGAAAAGACTATAGAAGTTCTCTAAATGCTCTAAAAATTAACTGAATAAGGATTAAGAATGAAAAAAAATCTTGGATCAAATAGTTTGGAAGAGAACCGCACCGAACACTAATATAAAATCTGCTGGAGTTGTATATAAATTAACTAAAAAATGATAAGCTCAGAAATAATAAAAGATTAGGCTAGAGATTGAATTCTGGGACGGGTCTGAATATAGTTGAGAATGTTGGTTTGGACTCATCTACACTGTGGATAGAAAAGCTTCTCATTTTTTTTTCTATGTGCCTTAGATCCGGTGGACCATGAGAAAAACAAAAGATGACAATTTACCATTTTATAAGAAAAGGCTATCAATGCAGCCCGATGTAAATACTCTTTTTTTTCAAAAAACGATGTAAGGAAATGCTTCTCATTTTCTTTCCGTTTCTGACTTAATGACTACGTAGCACCATCTAGAGGCTTGGGAGGCATTGACAGTTCCTTTGCCAGCTCTGTCATTCAGCTTAAAACATGATTTTCACATATTTACGGGCCGGTTTTATTTGAAAGCATTGAATATCTACATTGCCAAGGTGATAGGTATCTTAGAAATACAAGATAGATGAGAAACCTCCCACATGTAGACATATTTTAGTCATGATATGTGTGCATTTCCTTTAGCCTTTTGTCTCGTGTTAGTTTAATATTTAATGGAGATTCTCAGCTGTTCAGATACTTCTAATATTATAGCAAATATCTCTAATCCCTGGACCTTTGTTCATCGTGTGCCACTGACACATCAGTTCCTCCACTGATTACAATCGGTTGCCACTTGTTCTGTGTCTTCCCAGGTGATGCCAGTGCACTTAATATCCTCAGTCACTGTCTTCTGCCAGTTATTCCTTGGCCTTCCTCGTTTTTTCTTTCCTCCCTCAGGTAGCATGTCTCCCATCTTCCATAAGGTGTACATGTCCCAACCACCTGAGCCTTCATTTGATATTTTTAATGTCTTGCTCTGTCAGTTCCCTTACTCTCTTTCCAGCTCCCTTACTTTTTTTTGTCTTTCCATGAAATGTGTAATATCCTCCTGAGCCATCTGTAATGGGCAGCCTCCAATCTGGTTTTGTTAGCCAAGTCACTGCTCTGTACAGTACCATGGTTAGTACAGTTGCATGGGATCAGCTTACCTTCAATTTGGTATGGAGACCTCTGTTTTGATCAGATGTTGCTTTTCCTGATCTCACATGAATATCTGTATCATGGTCACCTTCAAATGTCATCACACTCCCCAGATAGCAAATCTGCTCTGTGTGTTTGATTTCTTTTCCATCCATGTACACCTTTGCATTTGTTGTCCAGCTGTCTATTTTCATAATCTTGGGTTTTCTCTCTATTTACTTTCAATCCAATTTTTGCTACTTCTTGTTCACCTCTGATGGAAGGGCAATCATTCCATTCCACATCATACTTACAAAAGCAACGTCCTTGGCAAAGTCAAGGTTGTGTAACTCATCTCCGCTAACCTATTTCACCCTGTCCAGGATGCCTTTTGTTGCCCATTTCATCACCCAGCCTATTACTTGTGCAAAGAAGATTGGTGATAACACACACCCTTGAAAAACTCCAGTCACAATATCAAATCATCCACTCAGGTCTGCATTCGATCTTACTGCACATGTATTTCCATCATATAAACTCATTATGTTGATCAGTTTGCCTGGTATCCCGTAGCTTCTAGCAATGTTCCATAGGGTCTCTCTGTGAGCACTCTAGAATGCTTTCTTGATTAAGATGGGGTTTTGCCGAGTAGTATCTTTTTCAAAGATCTGTCAAACAGTGAATTTTTGTTTGCGATATGATCTACCTGTTCTCTTGAACAGGGGCGGCTCCAGGCACCAGTGCAGCAAGCGCGTGCCTGGGGCGGCAAGCCACGGGGGGCGGTCTGCCGGTCGCTGTGAGGGCGGCAGGCAAACGGCTTTCGGCGGCGCGCCTGTGGGAGGTCCACCAGTCCGCGGCTTTGGCGGCAATTCGGCGGCGGGGACACCGATGGCGTGGCACCGGTGGACCCCCCGCAGGCATGCCGCCGAATCCGCGGTACCAGCGGACTTCCTGCAGGCGCGCCGCCAAAAGCAGCCTGCCTGCCGTGCTTTGAGTGGCAAAAAACATAGAGCCGCCCAAGCTCTTGAAATACTGCATCCACTGCCTTCTTTGTTCTATTCAGCATGACGTTAACCGGGATTGATAGTAGTACAATGTCTCTCCAGTTAGTGCACTGCGTAAGATCACTCTTTTTTTTTTTTTTTTTTGCAATGCCACAAAGATACTATCTTTCCAGTCTTGTGGCACTTGTTATTTCACCCATATTTCATTACAGAGTTTTGTTAGCTGCTCAGTCAGAATTTTGCTTTCTGCATTTAGTATCTCTGCTTCCATTGTGTCAACTCCTGGAGCTTCCGCCTGCTTGAGGCCTTTGAAATTAAAGCAAATTGTTGGTCTCTCTTTTATTTGTAACTCACCACTGGCATTTCTCTTGAATCTATGCACGATCTATTGGCTCTGGACACGTTAGTATGGAATGGAAATGTTCTTTCTATCGCCTGTCTTGTTTTCGAGTGTATTCAACATCTGTCCATCATAGTCCCTAATGTCTTTCATTCTTCTATAGAGCTGTCTTAAGTCTCCTATCTATGCTTTTGCTTCTGCCTCTGCAGCTGTTATCCAGGGTTCTTTCAACCCAAAGCTCTTGGTAACTTTTATTCTGTGTGAGGTGGTGTCAGGAAATAAATCAGGGGAGACACAGCCGTCCAACCGATAGCTGGTTGGCACAAACAGGACAACACAAGAGTGCTTTCACTTAAAGCTAAATTTTACTTAGTCTCAAGCACCTACACACGTCCGCAACAGATTAGTAAAACACCCCCAACCCTTGATCATTACCAAAGCTGAGTGTGGCTCTCGAGTGACACAGTGGCAGGCTTCCGGTGGCCAAATCTTCCGTCTGCTGGTGGGGACCGCAAGATGTATCCAGACGGAGAGTCCCAAAAGAGTCCCCAAACGAGTCCAACTATCTCAAACTTTTCCCCCTTATTTATACATTAGTAATAGAATGACATGTCCCTTAAAGAAAACTTGTTAAGTAAGCAGTTTCAATGGTCAAGCAAGAGGTTCCTTCTGATTATTGATTAACCAGGTGTGGGTTTTTCCAGAGTTTGCAGCCTTGAGACCCCAATAGACATTCCTGGGGTACATCCTGCTCTTTTAAAATGCATGTATCAGCAACTTCAACACAATTCTTATCAGGAAGGACTCGGGGTCAAGCTGCCCTTTCTGTGGCACCCCAACCCCCCTCCCCTCCTACCTTGGTCAAGCTGAAACTGCTGAATAGGCTGCTTTTAACAATAAGCCATAGTGGTTTCAGACACTTTACTGGTTTGCCAAAATCTCCCAGTACACAGCCTTCTCCTGAACCCAGGAATTTGTCTTGCTTGCATCTCTTCTTTATTTCTTTGTCCTTTTCCCTGTGCTTTGCATCCACTCTGAGTTTGCTTGTGTCTTGCACTGTTCCTTTTTTGCTTTAGAGCTTTCCGCTCATCAATTGCTGCCCATATTCCAGATGTATTACATGCATCTTTCTTCTGAACTGGTAATGGTGAATGGCTCTTGAATCTCTGTGGCAGACACCCTGAAGATAGGAGTCAGTCTCTTTCAACCTAAGAGGATTCACAAGATCACCAGACAATGCAAATGTCAACCAGATAGACCATGTGTGTATATCTAAGAGATGCGGATCTTCTCTGAGGGATATCATTGTTGGCAGAGGAACAGACCAGGCGTTCTCAAACTTCATTGCACTGTGGCCCCCTTCTGACAACAAAAATTACTACACGACCCCAGGAAGGGGGACTGAAGCCTGAGCCAGCCTGAGGCCTGCTGCCCTGGGAGGTGGGGGGGGGGCAAAGCCCAAGGGCTTCAGCCACAGGCAGAGGCCTGTAACCTGAGTCCCACCACCCAGGGCTTCAGCCCCAGACGTGAGCAAGTCTAAGCCAGGAAAATAGGGTCGCCACCACAGTTGCCAACTTTCACATGGTAAATAAGCACCTCGACTTTCACAATAAGCCAAAAATCAAGCTAATCCCATTTCAAAACAAGGCCAAAACAAGCCAATCCCTAAGAACCCCAACACTCTATGTGACTAGCTCTCCCCGGCGTGCAGTCTGGGACTGTGGAGGTCCCGCTGTGCACCCTGACTCTCTCTCCCCCCCCCCTTGCCCCTACTTGCCCCCCCTGCTTGTCGGGAGCCGATCAAATAAAAAAAGCAACAAGCAATAAACTACAAGCCATAAACTAGCCAACAAGCAACTCATAAACCAAAAACAAGCCCAATTTCTGCATTTTTTCCCACTGGTTTGGCATGTCTGGTCACGACCCACTTTGGGGTTCCGACTCACAGTTTGAGAACTGCTGCCTTAGATCATTATTAGGGCCCTACCAAATTCACGGTCCATTTTGGTCAATTTCACGGTCATAGGATTTTTAAAATGTAAATTTAATGATTTCAGCTACTTAAATCTGAAATTTCATGGTGTGGTAATTGTAGGAGTCCTGACCCAAAAAGGAGTTGTGTGGGGGGTCACAAGATTATTATAGGAAGGGTTGTGGTCAGTGTTCCCTCTAACTTTTCTCACGCATGTGCAGAATTAATTTTGTTATGTGCACCAATATGGAGGTGATGTGTGACACCTCCATATTGGTGCACATAGAATCATAGAATATTAGGGTTGGAAGAGACCTCAGGAAGTCATCTAGTCCAATCCCCTGCTCAGAGCAGGACCATCACCAACTAAATCATCCCAGCCAGGGCTTTGTCAAGCCGGGCCTTAAAAACCTCTAAGGATGGAGAAATTCATGTGGCGGGGGTGGGGCCGAGGGGTTTGGAGTGTGGGAGGGGGTGTCACGGAGTGTGGGGGAGTCAGGGCCCTGCACCCACCACTTCCTGCGATTCACCATGACTCTCAGCCAGCCAGTAAAACAGAAGGTTTATTAGATGACAGGAACACAGTCCAAAACAGTCCTTGTAGGTACAGAAAACAGGACCTCTCCGTCAGGTCCATCTTGGGGGTTAGGGAGCCCAGACCCGGTGCTAGGCCTCTCTCCATTTCCCCAGCCAGCTCCAAACTGCCTCCCTCCAGTCCCTCCTCTGGCCTTTGTCTCTTTCCCCAGGCCAGGAGGCCACCTGATCTCTTCGTTTTTCAATACCGTTAGTTGGCACCATGCAGGGGAGGAGCCCAGGCCATCAGTTGCCAGGAGAAAGGGTGTTGACCATTCTCTGTGCAGACAGCATCACATTGGTCCTCTAGGACTCTGAAATGATCACACACCCTTATCCCACCACCTAGATACTTAAGAAATGCATAGGGGAAACTGAGGCACCCACACACTATTCAGAGAAAACATTAAGAACATTCCCACTTCGTCACAGGGGGCTTAATGCTGGGGTAGAGGGTTGGGGTGTGGCGGAGGTGAGGACTCCGGCTGGGGGTGCGGGCTCTGGGGTGGGGCTGAGGATGAGGGGCTTAGGGCTGGGGCAGAGGGTTGGAGTGCAGGGGGGTGAGAGCTCTGGCTGGGGGTGTGGGCTCTGGGGTGGGACCATTGAGGAGGGGTTTGGGGTGCAGGCTTCCCTGGGGGTACAGTAGGGAGAGAGGACTCCTCCTAGGTCTCTTTCCCCGCAGCAGCAGCAGCACTTGGGCTGGAGGGGAGAGGCACCTTTCCCCACTGCGGCAGCTCCAGGGCTGGGGCCACAGGATAGGCGCCTCTCCCCCAGCCACGGCAGGTCTGGGCTGGGGCTGGGCTGGGGCCAGCGGGGAGAGGCGCCTCTCCCCACCGCAGCAGGTCCAGGGCTGGGGAAGAGGCATCTCTCCCCACCACAGCCCTGAGCACCTGCGTGGGGCTTAAGAGGCTGTGGCTGCGCAGCTTAGAGGGAACTTAGGTTGCGGTACTGTTACCCTAAGTTCTGCGCTACTGCTGGCGGCAGTGCTGCTGCCAGAGTTGGGCGGCTGCAGAGCGGCAGCTGCTGGCCAGGAGCTCAGCTCGGAATGCCGACCTGCCGCCAGCAGGAGCACAGAAGTAAGGATGGCATGATATGGTATTGCCACCCTTACTTCTGCATTGCTGGCTTCAGAGATGGGCCCTTGGTCAGCAGCCGCCACTCTCTGGCTGCCCAGCTCTGAAGGCAGCAGTGCAGAGGTAAGAATGACAGGGGAAGGTATTGCCACCCTTACTTCTGCATTGCTGCTGGCGGGGTGCTGCCTTCAGCGCTGGGCATCCAGCCAACAGCCGCCACTCTCTGGCTGCCAAGTTCTGAAGGCAGAGCAGAAGTAAGGGTGGCAATACTGCGACCCCCTTAAAATAACCTTGTGAGCCCCCTGCAACTCCCTTTTGGGTCAGGACCCCCAATTTGAGAAACGCTGGTCTCCCCCGTGAAATTTGTATAGTATAGAGTAAAAGCACAGAGAACAGATTTCATGGGAGGAGACCAGACTTCACGGTCTGTGATGTGTTTTTCATGGCTGTGAATTTGGTAAAGTCCTAATCATTATTTTTTAGTGGTCACTTTACAACTTCAAAAAGATCATGAGGATGGACAAAAAGAATAGCAATAAAGAAGTTCAATGACAAAGAAAGGCAGATCGGATTCCAGATTCCACTTGGCAACCATTCTGGTGTTTTACTGGACCAGGCTGATGAAAGTGTGGAGGACAGACGATCAAACTGGAAGAAGATGGTAGTTGAGACAGCAGAGGAAATAGTGGGCCACTGACTATCTCTCCTTATTATATTATATATTACTTTAAAATGTTGAACAATGTCTTGTATTCTCTAAGTTAGCGCTACATTCTGTAACATGCTACTTGTCTGAAATTATTCAGAATTAGGACTGAGTGAACGAGTCGTAGTAAATAACCTACTAATTTTCTGTTCAAGCTATACATAAACAGACTTTTTAAGGATGTGATCATTTTTGAAATTGTATGTCAAGCACTGTATGTGAAAATATTTCACTTAAAGGTTGTTTGCAAACTATTAATTTTAACCATATTTTTGACTATCATTCGTGGTGTGTCACTTGCATGGTATTGTGCCCAGTTTGAAAGACTGAAACTACTATAAACTAGAAGTGGAAGATTAAAGCAGCGGTTCTCAAACGGGGGTTGGGACCCCTCAGGGGGTCGTGAGGTTATTACATGGGATGTCGCAAGCTGTCAGCCTCCACCCCAAACCCCGCTTTGCCTCCAGCATTTATAATGGTTTTAAATATATTTAAAAGTGTTTTTAATTTATAAGAGGGGTCGCACTCAGAGGCTTGCTATGTGAAAGGGGTCACCAGTACAAAAGTCTGAGAACCACTGGATTAAAGGACATCAAGATGGCTACACGAAAACTTCTGGCCCAATGACCTCCGACTTTCATAACGGCAATTCAGTATGCTGTGCTCATTATTATTGTGTCTGAACACGTCAATTAATAATTGTAATCATAATTAATGCATAGCAATAGTAAATAATATTGGGACACTGTCAGTTTTAAAAATCAAGGGTCATATCCTCAGTTGGTGTAAATTGGCATACCTTTATTGACTTCCAGCTGTAGATCTGATCCAATTCTTTAGGAAAGGAAATTTTTTTTGTTACAAATAACACTTAAGATAATAAACATGGTGAAAAAAATTGTAGCATAACTCTTCAATATTCTACTCTTTCTTTTAGCCTTGACAATGAAAATAGATTATCTAGTTTCATTTTTATTTTTAGTCAATTTCACTAAGTAGCACAAGACTCCAATGTCTGAGTTACACTGTAGGGGAATATTTTTATTAAATGTTTCTATTGAAACTTTAAGAAAACGGTCATAGAAACATTTTGAAAACATAGAGAGACATGGTTATTGGTCCCAATGCTTGTAAAAGCGTATTCTCTCCACACACACCCCATCCAAAACCTAGAGTTCAGATAAAAAGTGACCTGAGAGAGTTATTTTAAATGTTTGTGCAGGGAGAGGATTTTGTTTTGCTGCTTTAGTTCTTGCTGAGCCTCCGGTTGATCAGTTTCTTCTCTTGGCTTCACCCTGTTGCCTTTGATTTTCTGAGCCTATAATACTTTTAAAATCTGACTTTGTCCCATTTTGGGATAGGAATTTATGCTTGAAAAGCAACAGCAAGTGGCAGCTGCATGGGGGAAGGCTAATGCCTAAAGAATTAGTTTCAAGTTCCGTGAAATCTGCAATTTTTACTATTATAGATTTTAACCTTTTGGATTGAATTCTTAAGTCACTAATTTTCATTTTTTCTTAAAAAACAGACCCTGACTTTTTAAAGGCCAGGAAGACATTCCATTTCAGAAAGAATGAACAAAATGAATAATATTTACAAGTAAAAGGACATTTTTGCCAAGTCTCTGTTGCCTTAATTTTTACTCATTACAATAAAATTCTTAGAGGTCTTTATTTAGTTTCCTTTTGCCAAGTTACAAAAGAATGTATTTTTAAATAAATTGGGAACAACTCCTGGGTTTTGTTCAATACCTTTCTTTGTATGTTTTGTCAATATTATTTAACAGAATTAGAACTATGATGTCCTTTAAATCTTAGTAAGCATATGTTATTAATTAAATGATATCAAACTTGCTCATCATAAGATCTGAAAAGTCAATGAAATTAAATATTTTAAGATGATAAAAGAACATTAAATGCAATGCTTTGACCTCAAGGACAGAAGTGAGGTAGATGTTTATATTTGCTGGCTAACTAAAGTTACGGAATTAGTTTCTGCAGTTTCCCAGCAAATGTGATTTGGAAAGTATAGGAATCATAATTGTACCAACTGAAGTTGCAAGGAAAAATATGTAAACTATTTAGTCAGTATACCCAGGCTTCATTTGTGAAGAGTATAAGAACATAAGACTGGAAGTTTATGCAGGCATATGTCCAGCCCTAAGTGTTTTGCTATGCAGAATGGAAACATTTTTGGCAGCCCTCACTCCCCATCCCTGCCACCCCTCGCTGCAAGCAAAAAAACAACAAAAAAAGTAGGGCTGTTAAGAGATTAAAAAGATTAATCACGTGATTATAAAAATCAACCACGATTAATCGTGCTATTAATCGTGCTGTTAAACAATAATAGAATACTATTTATTTAAATATTTTTCATGTTTTTTACATTTTCAAATATATTGATTTCAGTTACAACACAGAATACAAAGTGTACAGTGCTCACTTTATATTTTTGATTACAAATATTTACACTATAAAAAACAAAAGAAAAAGTATTTTTCAGTTCATCTAATACAAATACTGTAGTGCAATCTCTTTATCATGAAAGTTGAACTTACAAATGTATAATTATGTACAGTAACTCCTCGCTTAACATTGCAGTTATGTTCCTGAAAAATGCAACTTTAAGCGAAACGATGTTAAGCGAATCCAATTTCCCCATAAGAATTAATGTAAATGGGGGGGGTTAGGTTCCAGGGAATTTTTTTCGAGCAGACAGAAGACTATTATAGATAGATAGATACACACATACACACACAGTATAAGTTTTAAACAAACAATTGAATACTATACACAGCAGTGATGATTGTGAAGCTTGGTTGAGATGAAGTCAGAGGGTGGAAGAGGGTGGGATATTTCCCAGGGAATGCCTTTTTGCTAAATGATGAATTAGCACTGGGCTGAGTCCTCAAGGGTTAACACGTTGTTAATGTAGCCTCATACTTTACAAAGCAGCACAAATGGAGGGAGGATAGACAGCATGGCAGACAGAGACACACACCCTGTGTGTGAGAGAGAGAGAGATGCGCATTGCCCCTTTAAGTATACTGACTCCACTCTAAGTACATTGCCTTTTTAAGTAGATCAGCAAGTTGAGACAGCAGATGCTGCTAGTAAGCTCCCTCCATCCTGAGCTCTGTCGTGTGTCTCCCCCACCCCGCTCTATGGAGATGGGGTAAGCGGGGGGCGGGAGCAGGGGGAGGGGACACCCTGATATTAGCCGCCCCTCCCCCCCGCACAGCAAGCAGGAGGCTCCCGGGAGCAGCTCCAAGGCAGAGGGCAGGAGCAGCACATGGCAGTGGGGGGAGGGACAGATGAACTGCTGGCAATTGATAGCCTGCTGGGCGGCTGCTGCACAGGGAACTTAGGAGAGCAGGGAGCTGATAGGGGGCTGCCAGTCCACCCTGGTTCCAAGTCCCCACCAGCTAGCTCCAACAGGCTGCTCTTTCTGCAAGCAGTGGACAAAAGCAGGCAGCTGCCAAACAACGTTATAAGAGAGCATTGCACAACTTTAAACGATCATGTTCTCTAATTGATCAGCAATGTAACTATGAAACAATGTTAACCAGGATGACTTTAAGTGAGGAGTTACTGTACTAAAAAATTACTGCATTCAAAAACAAAACAATGTAAAACTTTAGAGCCTACAAGTCCACTAAGTCCTATTTTTGTTGGGCCAATCGCTCAGACAAACAAGTTTGTTTACATTTGCAGGAGATAATGTTGCCTGCTTCTTGTTTACAATGTCAACTGAAAGTAGGATGACCAGATGTCTTGATTTTATAGGGACAGTCCCGATTTTGGGGGCTTTTTCTTATATAGACACCTATTACCTCCCACCACCTGTCCCAATTTTTTACACTTGCTATCTAGTCACCCTACCTGAAAGTGAGAACAGGTGTTTGCATGGCATTGTTGTAGCCAGCGTTGCGAGATACTTAGTCCTGCCTTGAGTGCAGGGGACTGGACTAGATGACCTCTCGAGATCCCTTCCAGGTCTATGATTCTATATTTACGTGCAAGATGCGCTGAAGATTCATGTGTCCCTTCATGCTTCAACCACCATTCCAGAGGACATGTGTCCATTCTGATGACACGTTCTGCTTGATAATGATCCAAAGCAGTGCGGACCGACGCATGTTCATTTTCATCATCTGAGTCAGAGGCCACCAGCAGAAGGTTGATTTTCCTTTTGGTGGTTCAGGTTCTGTAGTTTGTACATCTGAGGGTTGCTCTTTTAAGACTTCTGAAAGCATGCTCCACACCTTGTCCCTCTCAGATTTTGGACGGCACGTCAGATTCTTAAACCTTGAGTCAAGTACTGTAGCTATTTTTAGAAATCTCACATTGGTACCTTCTTTGTGTTTTGTCAAATCTGCTGTGAAAATGTTCTTAAAACTAATATGTGCTGGGTCATCATCCGAGACTGCTATAACATGAAATATATGTCAGAATGTGAGTAAAACAGAGCAGGAGACATACAATTCTCCCCCAAGGAGTTCAGTCACAAATTTAATTAACACGTTATTTTTTGAATAAACATCATCAGCATGGAAGCATGTCCTCTGGAATGATGATCAAAGCATGAAGGGGCATATGAATGTTTAGCATATCTGGCACGTAAATACCTTGTAATGCTGTGCGAACACCTGTTCTCACTTTCAGGTGACATTGTAAACAAGAAGCAGGCAGCATTATCTCCTGTAAATGTAAACAAACTTGTTTGTCTTAGTGATTGGCTGAACAAGAAGTAGGACTGAGTGGACTTGTAGGCGTTAAAAGTTTTATATAGTTTTGTTTTTGAGTACAGTTATGTAACCAAAAAAAATCTACTTTCATAAATTGCACTTTCACAATTAAGAGATTGCACTACAGTACTTGTAAGAGGTGAATTGAAAAGTACTATTTCTTTTGCTTATCTTTTTTACAGTGCAAATATTTATAATAAAAATATTATAAAGTGAGCACTGAACACACCGTATTCTATGTTGTAATTTAAATCAATATATTTGAAAATGTAGAAGAACATCCAAAAATATTTAATAAATTTCAATTGGTATTCTATTGTTTAATAGTGCGATTGAAACTGCGATGAATCGCAATTAATTTTTTTGAGTTAATCGCATGAGTTAACTGTGATTAATTGACAGTGCTAAAAAAAAGCAATCACCCCTGATTTGGCCAACCCTGCATTCATCAATAACAGTAAAACTAGTTGAAATTATAAATAAAAGATAATGATAAAACACTTAGAAAAATGTATGAGAGTGACTAACATGCTTGGCTTCTGTGAAGAAAATTCATGCCTTTTTAATCTCGTAGAAGTCTCTGTGAACAGGTCAACAAAATAGTGGATAAAGAACGAGATGAATTTTTTTGGACTTTTAAAAATGTTGCCTCCTGTGAGAGGCTTAGTCCAGATAAGGAAACTAGGTAGTCATGGGGTGAGAGGTAATGTTCTGTCATTGATCAGAAACTTGCTAAGAAAACAAAGAGTAGGACTAAATGGTCAATTTTCAACCTGGCAAAAGATTGACAGTGAGGTGTTACAAGGTTTCATCCTCAGGGGGCTATGCTTTAACATCAAGGACAGATTGTGGTCGCCCTTTCTTAGTGTCCAGTTTTTTACACAGGAAAGGGGTGGTTGGGGATTTTGGTTACAAATGAATCAGCTCACTTACTGGGTCTAACTTTAGTCCTATGTGCCTCTTGGATATAGCCAGACAACAGGCAAAAAGATTCCAAATTGGACATGTTTTACTGCAGAGTAGTGAGAAGATAATGTTCTTGGCTTTTTGTGTCATATTACAAGTTTATGGAATGAGTTAAAGTTGCAGGCATTTGTTTTGAACATAAAATATGTGTTATATCTTTATTTCTGATCTCTAGTGGTAATGATATTGTATTAACACATTTTTTGCATTTAATTCTATAAACTATATGATGATGGAATTCTTTAGTATGCCCCATATTATAATAACATATTGTTTTCTTATTTCTATGTTTAAAATAGCAGTTCTTGTCTAAAAAGTTGAATTCTGACTACCTTAAGTGTAATCTTTATGCTATTTAGTGTTATCATTCACCATAGCTGAGGCATACTGCTGATGTCTGGGAAGAATTAGAACTGGTAATTACTAAAAGATAATATATATCAGCATCAGGCTTTTTAAAAACCTCTCCAGCCTGTACTTTAAATATTTAAGAGTTCATTAAAACAAGAAAGGAAATGGTACATTTTGTCAGTCATTTTCTGCTAATTTCCAAGCTGTTAACCATAAACAGGGCCGGCTCCAGGCACCAGCCCACCAAGCATGTGCTTGGGGCGGCACCTGGAGAGGGGCGGTGCGGCGCTCCAGCCTGAGAGCAGGGCCGCGACTGGGCTCGCTGCCCTTCCCGCGGTGCTCTGGCCGCTGGGGAGAGTGGAGCCCCGGCCAGGCTCTCCGCCCTCCCCCTGGCGCTCCGGCCGGTCGGAGAGAGCGGGGCCCCAGCCGGGCTCTCCGCCCTCCTCCCAGCGCTCCCGCTGCTAGTGGAGCTGCGGTGGGCTTGCCGCCCTCCCCCCGGCGCTCCGGCCTGTCAGGGAGAGCGGCCACCCTCCCCTGCCACGCTCCCCGCGGTTGGGGGGTGGGGCGGCGGGGCGGCAGGAGGCTTTTTTGCCTGGGGCGGCAAAAAAGCCAGAGCCGGCCCTGACCATAAACATAGCATAATCATTAAACGTGAAACTCTCATTTCATAAATTCCCATGACAGGTATTGAAAACTATCACCAAAGGTTTTATTTCTTTGACTATTTTAGTACTTAATTGCCTGAGGTGTACACAGAACTCCTTTAAAAAGTGTTACACTCAAAATTAATTACATCTGCTTTGTTGGAACAAGTTTGGAACTAGTAGGCTTTTGACTCCAGTACAGCTGGAGAAACCCAAGGCTAAATACGTACTGCACTTAGGAGCAAAGCAGTGCACAGTTTCCTATTTCCTTTTAATAGAAAACCTACTTGAGCTTTTTCACCTTCGTGGTTTACCTCTGCAGAGGCATCTTACTCATTTACACATGGGGAGAAACACACCATTTAAGGTTGTTGCTTCTTAATCAGAAAGTGAAGTATAAGAAATACTATAATAAGAATATGTTGTTCGCAGTGTTGTAGCTGTGTTGTTCCCAGGAAATTAGACAGACAAGGTGGATGAGGTAAAACTTTTTATTGACCAACTTCTGCTGGTGAAAGAGACATGCATTTGAGCTTACACAGAGTCTTCTCTCTCTCTAATAAGAATAATAATTCTTGGCTATTAGAAAACATTTCTCTATAGACCACACAGCACTTTACAACACCAAATAAGTATCATTATCCCCATTCTGCAGACTAGTGTCTGATCTTCACCAGGCAGAGGGACAGCTGAGAAATAAATTAATGTAACACATCTGGGAGAAATAGAATTCACCTCGGAGAAGACAGACTGTGTTTCCAGTGTCACTCTGTGTTATCCCCTGTGAGGGGTAGTGCAATGGGAGAGCGTCTCTAAGGGCTGGTCCACACTAACCCCCCACTTCGAACTAAGATACACAACTTCAGCTATGTTATTCACGTAGCTGAAGTCGAACTATCTTAGTTCAAACTTACCGCGGGTCCACACGCGGCAGGCAGGCTCCCCCGTCGACTCCGCGTACTCCTCTCGCGGAGCAGGAGAACCGGCGTCGACGGCGAGCACTTCCGGGATCGATTTATCGCGTCTAGACAAGACACGATAAATCGATCCCAGAAGATCGATTGCTTACCGCCGGACCCGGAGGTAAGTATAGACCTACCCTTAGTTCTGCTGGGTATTTAACAGGAGGCAGTGGTAGCAGTGAGACTGCGTTCTTTGGCCGCTCTAGCAATTACTTTCCCCCCAGGCAGTGTGCCATCCATCTCTGGGGCTGTATTGGCTTCCTGCAGACACAGAGACAGATACACACACATACCCACCCCCCTTGCTCCTTAGTAAGCCCTTAACAGACTTTCTGTTTCTGCAGTTGCTGTGCCAGGGTCTCGCTGCCCTAAGACACCTTCAGGACAGGCAGGGAAGGGATTGGTGCTTGGGGGATAACTGAGGCGGATTGAGGGCTGCAGTACACTGGGATGGGGTATAGTTGTTATGTTAGGATTAACATCTCTTTTTCTGTAGTTACAATGAGCATTGTTTCAGAATGAGGGGAACCATTGTCTATAGTCACTTGATTTACTGAACTGGACTGTGGGTTATTTTTGTTTCAGTTTGATACAGGACTGGTGTGCTTTATAATGATAAACCAATGAGCTGGGACAGATCTGCATTGAATCTGGCCTTCAGTGATAACTGGTCAGAGGAAAACTGTTCTTCCAAAACTGCGGGCAGGTGAGGATACTGTTTTTTGTACTGTTTACCCGATTTATAATATCTGAGTACATTACTACAACAGAGAGGAAACGTGTGTCTCTTGTTTAGTCTAACTTGTGTATTTTTCAAATTTACTTCCATACAAATACATTTTAATAGGTAGAATGTTTTTAAAAAGCTATCTCAACTGTAACAATAGCATTATTACCCTAATGCTATTCTCATGGATGCTTGCCATGAGTAATTTCTTTTTAAAAAATTACAGTACCGGAAAGAAAAACTGTAATTGGAATTATCATTCTGGAATAGCTGATTACATTGGTTGAGCTGGCACATGCTACAATGATTTGAGCGATAGTGTATATTATATTTACTTATTTGCCCTTGATCAACAGACCTCTATTGAATACAAATATGTAAACTACAGTAAACATGAAATATAAATTTAAGAACGTGTCACTGCAAAATAGCAGAGGAAAGGCAAAAGACATTCAAAATATAAAATAATGAAATGGGTGGTAGTGACCAAGGAAACGTATTGTTACAACTTCATTATCCTCTTATGGCTATCTGATGGGAACTTGTGGGACTGTTTTTATTAGATGTATTATATGAACTTCCTTTCTCTATGATTATAAAAGGATGAGAACCTTGACAAATGATTTACATCAGAAAGGCTGTGACTGGACTGTGAATGAGATGAAACATTTTCCAACATTCAGTTCACATGTGGCTTTTGACTAGACTTTACAGTTATTCTCTAGACGGCTCTCAATGCCTTTTTGTGCCTCGTTCATAATTACCAGCTGAACAATTAGCGTAATTCCCCACCCTCTGCAGGTCTGTAAATGATGGCCTTTGAGTGATATGGCACGCTGGTATGTACTGTATACAGAAAGAGTAAATAGACACGACGTACACCATAGAACTAAAGTTGTCATCAGTTAAACACGAGCATCATTAAATTTGTGGAAACATGCTGCTCATTAGAATTTTTAAAAAAACGTAGATTCAATGAAAACTTAAAATGATTTTACTCTGCCATTCACAGTTAAGACATTAGCGCTCACTCATGCAATATAGGTAGGATTTTAAACATTATTCATCACTGGAATGCATGTGCTTCAATCCCATCACCATGAGTCACACTTGTCTTATATAAGTTCTGTGGAGACTGGGGAGGAAGGAGCGAATCCTTGGTTGCATGGTGTTGAATGGCATCACGTCTATTCTGAGCCACTATTGTGGCCCTGATGATGTAGTAGCCCTGCCCTAGCTGTAGAGGAGGCAGCAGGAATTGTCCACCAAAATATTGACAAATATACAGAATGGTGATATCAAGGCAGAATGAGAGATGATTAAGGAAAGAAAAGACAAATAAATGAGCCATTTTTAACCTTCACACCCGGGTCTATCTAGCTGCTCACTGCTTCTCCCTCTCCTTCTACTACCCCTCCCCAGTTTCCACAACCACTCTATAGAAGGTCTGAATGTATCAGGTAACTTTACATTAAAGGACAGATTTGAAATGTTGTCTGCTTCTTCATAGGCAGAATATGGAGATATTTGACCATGGAGCTTTAACCGATCAAGAGCAATCCTGTTTGTTAATAAGCAGAGTTGGATAAATAACCAATAATTTTACTAAGTCGTATAGACATTCAGTATTCTACTTATAACCAGAACATTTTTTATTGATCTGTATATCTCTATTGTAGGGTTTTACATTAGTGCCCATTATCATAATATCTGAGCCTGGGTGCTCAGTGAATAAATAAGTTCTACTAATAAAACCATGCCTAACAGTGAGAAGGACATTTCAGTTTAAAACCCTCTTTTCAATTGTTCATAACTTTCTCAAATATTTTTCCTTTTGGACTGAAACTTCATATCCTTGGCCTTTGTTTTGGGAAAACCCTTTTAAATGAAAACATCATAAGACACAAGTTTTCTCATTATTATTAATAATAATTAATAATATGATTAGCTAAAGTAAGTAAAAATGGCTGAGGTCTAAAATTTCACACTTGTTTATTACTGATGTTTAAATGTAAAAAAGAAAAATAAAGTTCTTAGAGCTAGATATAAATGTAAGGAGATGATGGATATACAATAAGGTACATCAGTTGAGATGATATTTACAGCAATTTCCCACAACTGTGAAAGTACACACTTAGACCCAGATCCTGCAAATATGTACAAGAGCAACTTTCAGTGTAGCCCGCTCTCACACAATGCTATCAGGAATCTTGTCTTATTTCATGTTTTTCATAAAAACCACAGCCTCTGGAGTCATTTCATTATGCCTGCATCCGTTTCATTTTTAAAAAAAAGTTTCTAGCCCTCCAGCTTGGGGTGAAAAACTGGAAAATATGAACTATAGAGGTTCTATAAACAGAATACCTAATTTATTATTTTTTAAATTTTCATTTTTTTTCCAGCTTGACTCGTACTTCTTTGAATCCCATAGTTGGCAATACTCAATTTTCCATATGTGCGTAGTCCCATTAGTTCAGTAGGCTGCTAATGTATATGCTGAGAATTTACAAAACTGGGATTTAAATAAATAATTTATCTTGCAGTAGCACATAGGAGCCCCGATCATGGATTAGGGCCTCATTGTAATTGGTGCTCTGCAGACATTTAATAAGAAAACAGTCCTTGTCCCAAAGAGGTTTAAGTGCTAGCTTATGATGAGAGACAAGAGAGGTGTGAAAAAAATGAAAAAGGGGAAGATGCAGGGACAAGATCCCACTCCCCACTCTCAGTGACCACATGCACACATGCTATTCTGTAAAAGCTTTCCATTTGCTGCCAGAGTTCAGACACCAGAGCTGTTCTTTTAATTTATATTTTTTAAACACTGTATCACCATGAAATGTTGCACAGATAATGGTGAGTGCGCCTCAATTCCAAGTGTGCAGTTAATCTTGTTAGGCACCTGTCTCTGAATGTATAAATACAAAAAATGTGCATGCCATAGCCACTGGAAATAGGAAGTGCCTTTGTGTTGTCTAGTTTTGAAAAACAGGCACTTGTATTTCTCAGCTGGTGATGTTTGTGTGCAGCACAAGTGTAAAGCTACGCATGGATACTGAATTTTTAACTTCTTTGTCACGGAACCTTCCTGGGTTAAACAACTTTCCATGTGGGAAACTTTCCATGTGGGATTGATCTGAATAACTGTAAATATATTACAAGAAATATATACGTATTTACATCTAATCATTCTTATGGGGGTGACACCTTAAGGCTTTTGGCAATGGATTGAGGAGAGATGGTGGTTGATTCCCATTCTGATTGATTGGGGGAGTTATGGACAGATTACATTCTTAACTGCAGAAGGCCTAGCACCTCAAAATTAGATAGGAAAAGCAAGGATATTTGTGAGAAAATTCTGGGGAGGCAATTTACTGTGGCTACATTTCAACTAAATTCTTCAAACAGCTATTAAGTGAGATTTGAATGCTTGTTAAAGGTCATGAAATCTTCCCGCCTCGTTCCCTCCCTCATGAATTGAAATCTCTCTCATATTCACTTCAATGAAAGCTTTGTTTGGACTTCAGTATCCAGCAGCGACCTTTTGGTTGGTGGAAAATTCTATGATAGGATGCCTAGATATTCCATCTGTCTGTCATCTTCATAGAATATTTATTTTACTACACGATTGTCTATCAATTCAAGAAATATGGTTTATTAACACCTGGATCATATAGTCCATTGAAATTATTCAGATTAGTTACACCATTGCATATTTTAAAAATAAACACAGGCTATCAAAATTATCTTGGTGACATGGCTTATCCTGGTGACATGGCTCCCCCTCCAGTTTCCTTCATCTGCTAAGAAATCATATGTGTGCATCCGACGAAGTGGGCATTTACCCACGAAAGCTTATGCTCCAATATATCTGTTAGTCTTAAAGGTGCCACAGGACCCTCTGTTGCTTTTTTACAGATCCAGACTAACACGGCTCCCCCTCTGATACATATGTGTGCTGTTACTGTCAGATCTAACTACTTGATTTGTTTGATAATATTAACTCTTTGAAATGCTTAATGACCAACCCTTGTTAGCTCATACCCATCCCAATGCATAAGGATTTACATGGGTTACTCTAATGCTAATGTGAGCTGGGTCGATTTTTCTGTAACATTTGACAATTCAGCATTAAATTCTTCATACATACAATCAGATTGAAGCTCAAGCCCCGCACTGTAGAGGTGCAGTAAAATATGTTAATAAAGTGGGAAAATTGAGGCAGAGAAGTTAAGTGGCTTTCCCAAGGCCACAGTAAGGCATTGGCAAAGCAGGGATTATAACCATGCAGTTCCTATGTTCCAAACCTGCTTTAATTCCATAGACCAGATTTGGAAATTATGACTGGCAGACAACTTTACCTCCATGGAGGGGAGTGTACTAACAGGACTTTATCATTTTGATAATTCCTTTATTAACCTGCATCACCACTTCAGAATATATATCTTACAAGAAAGCAGTTTTAGAAGTTTTGAACATTATGTAATTGTAAAGTGCCTTAGGAGCAAAGTGCAGTTCTGTTTACCAAAAACAAACAAGAAAATTAATTCAGCAACTCCCAAGAGAAAAGGGTGGAGTGACACTGATTGACATTCTGAACCATATAGCATACCTAATCAGACCCCTACTAATTGGCCTGAGATTGATAGGAAAAGTGAAGCCCCACAGCAAGATCTAGGACATCACACCCATGTAAATCCCAGCACATAGGAAAATAAGTTTCATTGTCAAACACTGTGTTCTCCATGTTAATATCACATACTTTGTACAGAATTCCTTAGCTCACACCTTTCCCTGAGGAAGAAACAGGAGGATGTAATGTGGAGAGCCTTTCACATCAGGATATATTGTGGTTTTCTCACAAAAACACCCTATTTGTAATAAATAGTGAATCAAAACTGGATGCCGTTCACAAAGTGCAAATTAGCGTGGTGAGCTGCCTAATCTATTGCAAATATAGACTGTATAGGTAACAATATGGCTGGACAAATACTCATTCTTTTATTGCTGACAGGCTTGTAGATTCAGTGATTCAGAGAGAAACTGTTTCTTTTAGTGTCTAAATAGGTGATGAAAACCCTGAGCATCTGGGATTCATTGATGCAAAAAAAAAAAAAAAAAAGGCATACTCACAATATTCTCATGCAAAGTGAGAAGTGATATGGCAAACTGCATTAACCAGCACTTCTCAAAGGGAGGGATTCTGTCTAAACAAGAGTTTTACAAATATCAAATGTGTCTGCTATAAAACAAAGGAACTTTGCCCTAATTGCAAGGATTTCAGTGACTGTTTTGGTGAAATTTGATATGAATTATTATTTATTTTAATGAGTGTAAAGCACCCAGTGCTGAGGATTGTTTTCATAACCAACTAAATAAATGAAGCCCAAAATGTAAGAACCATCCCAGTCTTTATCGATAGCTATCTTTTTTGACGGCTGGGGTGGAAATCATTATTTTAAAGCACAGGAGGCCATGCCTCTGCCTCCATAACGTTCTTAGGTTTGGCAAATTCCTCCCTCAGTCAGAGCTTCCTAACATCTTCCTGGGCTCATTCACTGCCTCACAGTCCTCTTACCACGAGCCATTCTTCTGTTACTCTTTCTAAATATTTCAACTGTGTAACTGTCTTCCCCTTTTTATTAGTTTTTCTGATATGTTTCATCAGTAAAAACTCCACTTTTCCTTCTTTTAATGTAGTTACTTCTTCAGATTTGATATCTCTTCTTGTAATCCCATATTTTATTGTTACTAATAGTTGATCTTTTTGGCTTTTGAGTTTGATCTTATTGCTATGTCCTTCTGTTACACTTAATCCGTGCTTTGGATCAAAGGCATTAAATAAACAAATTGTAATGCAATTTTAACTCTTTCAAACTGCCCATTTAAGGTTTACTTCTAATTGCCAAAGCAAGGGTCAAATTCACCACAGGTATCTGCAAGCACAACTTCGTGGCCTTTGGTGGAGCTGTTGTCATTTACACCAGTGGTGAATTCTACAAGGGCAGAAAGGCCGGACTCAGTACCTCACACTTTCCTGGTACAGAGTCAGGCAAGATGGCAGTTTTTCCAAGTCACAGTTTTCCTACACTCCAGTGAATTATCAGTAAGGCTATGTTTTAGTCACGGGTATTTTTAGTAAAAGTCATGGACAGGTCAGGGGCTGTAAAAAAAATTCACAGGCCCCTGACCTGTCCATGACTTTTACTAAAAATACCTGCCCTGACTAAAACTTGTGCGGGGGGCTGTGGGTGCTCTGGTGGGAGGGCGGTCTGGGACCCCCACTGATGCTGAGGGTGTGGGGGGCTGGGCCATGGCGCATGGCCCGGGATCCCCACTGGTACTGGGGGAGAGAGGGCCGGGCTGTGGCATGTGGCTCGGAACCTCTGCTGGGGCCAGGGGGGTGGGGCGGGTGGCAGGGCTGGCAGGGGCTTCCTATCCAGCTCTGCATCCCTGAAGTTCTAGGTGGCGGAGGCACAATGAAAATGACCTTGAGCAGCAGTTTTAAAACATACAATACAAAGTTATGTCAAAGTAATACATACATAACTGTCAAACTCAGAAGACAAGGGAGGATTGCAAGGGATAATAGGAATCGAGAGGACTTGCAGCCAGAGGGAACGGGGATAGACTGGAGAATCGCACCATCACCCGGAAAAGGCAGGTCTACATGATTGGGGACTCCTTACTGAGAAGAATAGACAGGCCTGTAACCACAGCTGATCCAGAGAACAGAAAGGTGGGAGCTAAGATACGGGATGTGGACCTGAGGCTAAAGAGGATCCTAACGGTAGTGGGAAAGAATCCACTGATTGTCCTTCATGTTGGAACAAATGATACGGCTAGATTCTCGCTGGAATGAATCAAGACAGACTGTGCCAGGCTGGGGAAGACGCTTATAGGTGATACTGGTGGTAGAATGTCTGTGCCTAATTGGGTAAAGAATGTGAGTGAAGTCAAACAGCAAAAATTAAGATGTTTTTACACTAAGGCGAGGAGCCTAGGTAACAAAATGGATGAACTAGAGCTACTGGTGCAGGAAGTGAAACCAGATATTATAGGGATAAGAGAAACATGGTGGAATAGTAGTCATGACTGGAGTACATATATTGAAGGGTATGTGTTGTTTAGGAAAGGCAGAAATAAAGGCAAAGGTGGGAGAGTAGCATTGTATATCAATGATGAGGTAGACTATAAAGAAATAAGAAGGGATGGAATGGATAAGACAGAGTCTGGCTGGGCAAAAATCACATTGGGCTAGAAAGCTACTAAAGCCTCCCCTGGGATAGTGCTTGGGGTGTGCTATAGACCGCCGGGATCCGATTTGGATATGGATAGAGACCTCTTTAATGTTTTTAATGAAGTAAATACTAATGGGAATTTTGTGATCATGGGAGACTTTAACTTCCCAGATATAGACTGGAGGAGAAGTGCTAGTAATAATAATAGGGCTCAGATTTTCCTGGATGCGATAGCTGATGGATTCCTTCACCAAATAGTTGCTGAACCAACAAGAGGGGATGCCATTTTAGATTTGGTTTTGGTGAGTAGTGAGGACCTCAAGGAAGAAATGGTTGTAGGGGACAACCTTGGTTCGAGCGATCATGAGCTAATTCAATTCAAACTAAATGGAAGGATAAACAAAAATAGATCTGTGATTAGGGTTTTTTATTTCAAAAGGGCTAACTTTAAAATATTAAGGAAATTAGTTAGGGAAGTGGATTGGACTGAAGAACTTGTGGATCTAAAGGCGGAGGAGGCCTGGAATTACTTCAAGTCAAAGTTGCAGAAACTATCAGAAGCCGGCATCCCAAGAAAGAGGAAAAAATTCATAGGCAGGAGTTGTAGACCATGCTGGATGATCAAGCATCTCAGAGAGGTGATTAAGAAAAAGCAGAAAGCCTACAAGGAGTGGAAGATGGGAGGGATCAGCAGGGAAAGCTACCTTATTGAGGTCATAACATGTAGGGAAGGGATAAAGTGAGAAAAGCCAAAAGCCATGTAGAGTTGGACCTTGCAAAGGGAATTAAAACCAATAGTAAAAGGTTCTATAGCCATATAAATAAGAAGAAAACAAAGAAAGAAGAAGTGGGACTGCTAAACACTGAGGGTGGAGTGGAGGTTAAGGATAATCTAGGCATGTCCCAATATCTAAACACATACTTTGCCTCAGGCTTTAATGATACTAATGAGGACCTTAGGGATAATGGTAGGATGACAAATGGGAATGAGGATATGGAGGTAGATGTTACCACATGTGAGGTAGAAGCCAAACTCGAACAGCTTAATGGGACTAAATTGGGGGGCCCAGATAATCTTCATCCAAGAATATTAAAGGAACTGGCACATGAAATTGCAAGCCCATTGGCAAGAATTTTTAATGAATCTGTAAACTCAGGGGTTGTACCGTATGACTGGAGAATTGCTAACATAATTCCTATTTTTAAGAAATGAAAAAAAGGTGATCCAGGTAACTACAGGCCTGTTAGTTTGATATCTGTAGTATGCAAGGTCTTGGAAAAAACTTTGAAGGAGAAAGTATTTAAGGACATTGAGGTCAATGGTAATTGGGACAAAATACAACATGGTTTTACAAAAGGTAGATCGTGCCAAACCAACCTGATCTTCTTTGAAAAGGTAACAAATTATTTAGACAAAGGAAACGCAGTGGATCTAATTTACCTCGATTTCAGTAAGGCATTTGATATGGTTCCACATGGGGAATTATTAGCTAAATTGGAAAAGATGGGGGATCAATATGAAAATTTAAAGATGGATAAGGAACTGGTTAAAGGGGAGACTACAATGGGTCAGACTGAAAGGTGAACTGTCAGGCTGGAGGGAGGTTACTAGTGGAGTTCCTCAGGGATCGGTTTTGGGACCAATCTTATTTAATCTTTTTATTACTGACTTTGGCACAAAAAGTGGGAATGTGCTAATAAAGTTTGCGGATGACACAAAGCTGGGAGGTATTGCCAATACAGAGAAGGACCAGGATATCATACAGGAAGATCTGGATGACCTTGTAAACTGGAATAATAGTAATAGGATGAAATTTAATAGTGAAAAGTGCAAGGTCATGCATTTAGGGATTAAAAACAAGAATTTTTGTTATAAGCTGGGGAGGCATCAGTTGGAAGTAACAGAGGAGGAGAAGGACCTTGGAGTATTGGTTGATCACAGGATGACTATGAGTCGCCAATGTGATATGGCGGTGAAAAAAGCTAATGCAGTCTTGGGATGCATCAGGCGAGGTATTTCCAGTAGAGATAAGGAGGTGTTAGTACCATTATACAAGGCACTGGTGAGACCTTATCTGGAATACTGGGTGCAGTTCTGGTCTCCGATATTTAAGAAGGATGAATTCAAACTGGAACAGGTACAGAGAAGGGCTACTAGGATGATCTGAGGAATGGAAAACCTTTCTTATGAAAGGTTTCAGAGTAACAGCCGTGTTAGTCTGTATCCGCAAAAAGAAGAACAGGAGTACTTGTGGCACCTTAGAGACTAACAAATTTATTAGAGCATAAGCTTTCGTGGACTACAGCCCACTTCTTCGGATGCATATAGCATATAGCATTCTTATGAAAGGAGACTCAAAGAACTCAGTTTGTTTAGCCTACCCAAAAGAAATCTGAGGGGAGATATGATTGCTCTCTATAAATATATCTGAGGGATAAATACCAGGGAGGGAGAGGAATTATTTAAGATCAGTACCAATGTGGACACAGGAACAAATGGATATAAATTGGCCATCAGGAAGTTTAGACTGAAAATTAGACGAAGGTTTCTAATCATCAGAGGAGTGAAGTTCTGGAACAGCCTTCCAAGGGGAGCAGTGGGGGCAAAAGACATATCTGGCTTCAAGACTAAGCTGGATAAGTTTATGGAGAGAGTGGTATGATGTAGCCCTAATCCCTAAATGCCTAATTTTGGCAATTAATTGATCTTTGACTATTAGCGGTAAATATGCCCAGTGGCCTGTGATGGAATGTTAGATGGGGTGGGAAGGAATTTTCCTCCAGGGCAGATTGGCAGAGGCCCAGGGGTTTTTTCACCTTTTTCTGCAGCTGGGGCACAGGTCACTTGCTAGAGGATTCTCTGCACCTTGAAGTCTTTAAACCACGATTTGAGGACTTCAGTGGCTCAGACATAGGTTAGGGGTTTGATACAGGAGTGGGTGGGTGAGATTCTGTGACCTGCGTTGTGCAGGAGGTCGGACTAGATGATCATAATGGTCCCTTTTGACCTTAAAGTCTATGATTCTATGACATATCATGTGGAGTCCCACAGGGATCTCTACTGGGTCTGGTACTATTGAATATTTTCATTAATGACTTGACTAATGGACTGAAGTGACATCAAGCTAGAAGTAGTTGATAGCACTTTGGAGGACGGGATTAGAAATCAAAACAACCTTGACAAATCGGAGAATTTGTCTGAAATCAACAAGATGAAATTTAATAAAGACACTTAGGGTATGTCTACACTACGAGAGTATTTCGATTGTACTTAAATCGAATATGTGGAATTGATACGACAAAGTTGAACGTGTGTATCCACACTAAGGACAGTAATTTGACTTTGTGAGTCCACACTAACGGGGCAAGCGTCGACATTGGAAGCGGTGCACTGTGGGCATAGTGCTGCAGGTCTGGGATGAATCACAGTGGCTGCGAAACTTTCGTATGCGGAAGGGAACTTTCCTGGAACTTTGTGAGTTGCTGTCCCCTGCCCTGAAGCGCAAGGACACCCAGATGTGAGTAGCCCTGACTGTCCAGAAGCGAGTGGCCATAGCCCTCTGGAAGCTTGCAATGCCAGACAGCTACCGGTCAGTCGCGAATCACTTTGGCGTCGGGAAATCTACCATGGGGGTTGCTGTGATGCAAGTAGCCAACGTAATCGTTGAGCTACTGCTGTCAAAGGTAGTGACCCTTGGAAACGTCCAGGTCATCATAGATGGCTTCGCCGCAATGGGATTCCCAAACTGCGGTGGGGCTATAGATGGAACTCACATCCCTATTCTGGGACCGGACCACCAGGCCAGTCAGTACATTAACTGAAAGGGCTACTTTTCCATGGTGCTGCAAGCACTGGTGGACCATAGGGGACATTTTACCAACATCAACGTAGGATGGCCGGGCAAGGTTCATGACACTCGTGTTTTCAGGAACTCTGGTCTGTTTAGACGGCTGCAGGAAGGTATTTACTTCCCGGACCAGAAAATAACTGTTGGGGATGTGGAGATGCCTATAGTGATCCTCGGGGACCCAGCCTACCCGCTAATGCCCTGGCTCATGAAGCCCTATACAGGCGCCCTGGACAGTGAAAAAGAACTCTTCAACTACCGGCTGAGCAAGTGCAGAATGGTGGTGGAGTGTGCTTTTGGACGTCTCAAGGGGAGATGGAGAAGCTTACTGACTCGCTCTGATCTCAGCGAAACCAATATCCCCATTGTTATTGCAGCTTGCTGTGTGCTCCACAATCTCTGTGAGAGCAAGGGGGAGACCTTTATGGCGGGGTGGGAGGTTGAGGCAAATAGCCTGTCTGCTGATTACGCCCAGCCAGACAGCCGTGCGATTAGAAGAGCCCAGCGGGACGCGCTGTGCATCCGGGAGGCTTTGAAAGCTAGGTTCCTCAGTGAGCAGGGTAACCTGTGACTATTAAGTTTGTTTAAAGAGAAGCTGAACTTGCCCCCGTTTCTTTACCCACTTACTGTTGACTATCCTCTCCAGCTACATACCCCGTTCACCCCGTCCCCCACCTTCCAACACACATTTAAAAATAAAAGACACAGAACTTTGTTAATGAACACCGTTTTCTTTATTACGCATTTCATGGTAAAGTGTTAAAAGTGGGACGCAGACTGTGGTGGGTAGCGGGCGTACTGATGGAAAGAACGCTTCTAAACTCAAGGAATGACTGCTCCTAGAGAGGTCCGCAGTGGTGGACTGGTTGTTTCAACGGAGCCTGCCACCCCTCCTTTTCGGGACTCTGTCTGTGGGGGCTATGTGACTTTGTGGCGGGGGAGGACGGTTACAGTTCCCCTGCTGCATGGCTCTGTGATCCAGGACAAGGACTGCATAAGATCTCTATCCGCCCTCCCCGGCCACAAAGTCACATGCCCCTCCCCCCACAGAACATGAAAACCACCTCCCAGACTGACCAGGGTGCCTAGTGACTGCAATGTGTGTGTGACCTTCTGCTGAACCTGCCCCCGTGTCTGTACCCTGGTAAAGGTGACTGTCCTCTCCAATTACCAACCCCCTTCCCCCGCTTCAAACATAGTCTCCCCTAGAAGAACATGATGGATACAGTAATTAACAGAAACGTATCTTTTATTAACAACTACACACTTAGGGGATGAAACTGGGACGGGAGCTTCGGTGAAGCGGGAAGGAAAGGACTTATCAAATTTTTGCGAATGAGAGCCTTCTGGTACTTGAGCAGTCTGCAGGGGTGGAGTGACAGTTTTCATGGCACCTGCCGTCCCTCCTTCTTAGGACTTTGGGTGAGGGGGGTATGGGACTTTGTGGTGGGGGAGGGCGGTTAGAGATAGACTGCAGCGGGGCTCTGTCCTCCTGCCTCCGGTCCTGCAGAACATCCACAAGGCGCTGGAGAGTGTCCGTTTGCTCCCTCATTAGTCCAAGCAGCGTTTGAGTCACCTGCTGGTCTTCCTGCCGCCACCTCTTCTCCCGTTCGCTGTGTGCTCACTGGTATTGCGACATGTTCTCCCTCCACTGGGTCTGCTGGGCCGCCTCAGCTCGGGAGCAGCCCATAAGTTCTGAGAACATGTCGTCCCGTGTCCTTTTCTTTCTCCGCCTAATCTGCACCAGCCTCTGCGAGGGGGATGCCAGGGTAGGTTGGGAGACATTCGCAGCTGTGGGATGGGGAAAAGGGAGTGAATTCATCACAAAGATAATTTTTTGTGAACAATGAACATAGTCTTTCTCTGTGAACAAGACCATGCACAGCACCTATCACATGCGCACTCAGGACAAGGTCAAATTTTCGGCTTTCACATTCAGTACCTGGGGTCTTGCAGTGGAGATCAGACAACCGGGGCAGGACAGCGGAATTCGGGTAGCAGGCTGACATGGTAAGCTGTAGACTTTTGGCTGCTTAAAACTTAAATTATAGCTGTGCCCTCCTTTCACGTTCAAAGCAATGCTCCTATCGTTGGCCAGTTCCTGCTGCCGGCAATCCGGCAAGCATGAACTCTGCCCCTTTCCCACCCCCTCGCGGCTGTCCCCGGGAAAGATCCCTGTATGCTGCCCCTCTCCCGCCTCCACCGCGTGGCTGTAAACCGCCGGTGAGAGTTCTGTAAAGGAACAGGCAAGCAGTCCCAATAGTAACATTCCCCTAATTCTAAGCAGGTCACCATGAGCGACATCACTCTGCTGAGAATTTCAGAGACCAACAAAGAACGCATGCTGCGTGAAAGCCAGCAAAAACCAGGGCCATATGCCGCCATGCTCTGCAAGGCAATGATCCCAGAGTACTTGATGATAGCTTGGCGAGGAAAAGTTTCCTACTACGGAGGACACAATAAGGCTGCTCTCCCCAGGAACCTCATGCAAAGGCTTTCCAGTTACCTCCAGGAGAGCTTCGTGGAGATGTCCCATGAGGATTTCAGCTCTATCCCCGTACATATAGACCTTCTTTTCCAGTAGCGGCACTGGCAAGGACTAAAAAGTAGAGCGCCTCGGGCAAACTAATCATGATAAACCGGACATTGTTAGATTCTTTTGCAGTAGTTGCACTGCCAAGGACTAAAACGATAAGCGCCTAGGGCAAACAAATCATGAAAAACCCATTGATAATATTCCTGTTCTGTTCAAAATAAATGTTTACATGTTTAAAACACTTACCGACTGATCCTTCCCCTGATTCAGCGTCCGGGTTAACGCCTGGGGACGGTTGGTAGGGGATCTCTGTGAGGGTGATGAAGAGATCCTGGCTGTCTGGGAAATCAGCGTTGTAAGCGCTGTCGACAGCCTCGTCCTCCTCCTCACCTTCCTCATCTTCCCCGTCCGCTAACATCTCTGAGGAAGCGGCTGTCGACAATATCCCATCCTCAGAGTCCACGGTCAGTGGTGGGGTAGTGATGGCGGCCGCACCTAGAATGGAATGCAGTGCCTCGTAGAAATGTCTGGGGCTGGGATCCGGAGCGTCTGTTTGACTCTTTGGTCTTCTGGTACACTTGTCTCAGCTCCTTGATTTTCACGCGGCACTGCATTGTATCCCGGCTGTATCCTCTCTCTGTCATGGCTTTTGAGATCTTCTCGTAGATTTTTGCATTCCGTCTTTTCGATCGCAGCTCCGAAAGCACGGACTCATCGCCCCACACAGCGATCAGATCCAAGACTTCCCAATCGGTCCATGCTGGGGCCCTGTTTCTATTCTGAGATTGCATGGTCACCTCTGCTGGAGAACTCTGCATCATTGCCAGTGCTGCTGAGCTCGCCACGATGTCCAAACAGGAAATGAGATTCAAACTGCCCAGACAGGAAAAGGAATTCAAATTTTCCCGGGGCTTTTCCTGTGTGGCTGGTCAGAGCTTCCGAGCTTGGACTGCTGTCCAGAGCGTCAACAGAGTGGTGCACTGTTGGGATAGCTCCCGGAGCTATTAGTGTCGATTTCCATCCACACCTACCCTAATTCGACATGGCCATGTCGAATTTAGCGCTACTCCCCTTGTTGGGGAGGAGTACAGAAATCGAATTTAAGAGACCTCTATGTCGAACTAAATAGCTTCGTTGTGTGGACGGATGCAGGGTTAATTCGATTTAACGCTGCTAAATTTGACATAACCTCCTAGTGTAGACCAGGCCTTAGGAAGGAAAAATCAAACACACAACTACAAAATGGGAAATAACTGACTAGGTTAGGTAGCACTGCTGAAAAGGATCTGAGGGTTATAGTGGATCACAAATTGAAGATGAGTCAACAATATGATGGATTTGTGAAAAAGGGTAATAGTTTAAAGTTGGGAAATCTAAAACCACCTGTTTTCATAGGAGCTGTAAACTGTGTAAGGAAATTCTAGGTTTGTTACCAGCACCCCACAAGAAGGACCTGAACATGTACAATTTTCGGTAAAATGTAAGGGAGGAAATATCTCTGGAGATATTTAAGAGTAAGTTAAATAAATGTCTATCAGGGATGGTCTAGACAGTATTTGGTCCTGCCATGAGGGCAGGGGACTGGACTCGATGACCTCTCAAGGCCCCTTCCAGTCCTAGAATCTATGAATCTATGAATCTATGAAAAGGGATAGGAAGGGAATTCAGAAAAAAAAAGGATCCTGGGAAGGGTTTTAGTTATGTTTATTTTTCCTCAAAGGGGGAGAGCATGCCTGCCATCTATTTAAATCATTTGCCAACTGCATAATTAATGAGGCTACGTTAATCTGAACTAAGTTTTTTATTTCCTTACGGAACAGGATGCCAAGATATCTGAGGTTTGTCTTGCCATCTAAATGTCCCAGTAGGAGAGCCACTTCCAACTAAATCCAATAAGATCTTAATTGCTTCTAACTTATCCCAATTTATCTTGTAGCCAGAGAATTACCAAAGTTATCTATTGTATGTAGGATATTTGTAATAGATTGATTTGGATTTTCAATAAACAAGAGGATGTCATCTGCATAAAGAAGGATTTTTTTCTCCTGAGTCCCTGACTTGATCCCTTGAATACCTTGGTGTTCCCTAAAATTAATATTGCAAGTGGTTATAATGCTAGATTGAACTGGAGTGGGGAGAGGGTGCATCCCTCTCTAGGTCCCTGAAAGGTGAGGGGATATTGTACTATCTGTTAGGGTATGAGTGTTGAGATTGGAATATAACAGCTTTATCTATGAAATAAAGGATTTCCCCAACCCAAATTTATTCAGGGTAAGAAACAGATGTTGCCAGCTCACTCTGTCAAAGGCTTTCTGTGCTTCAAGTGAAATAATTGAATGAGTGAAATGATAAGTTTTTAAGTACAGTAGAACCTCAGAGTTACAAACACCAGAGTTACGAACTGACTGGTCAACCACACACCTCATTTGGAACGAGAAGTATGCAATCAGGCAGCAGCAGAGAAAAAAAAAAAGCAAATACAGTACAATACTGTTAAAAGTAAACTAGTAAAAAAAATAAAGGGAAAATTTTAAAGACTTGACAAGATAAGAAAACTGTTTCTGTGCTTGTTTCATTTAAATGAAGATGGTTAAAAAAACCATTTTTCTTCTGCATAGTAAAGTTTCTAAGCTGTATTGAGTCAATGTTGTTATAAACTTTTGAAAAAACAACCATGATGTTGTATTCAGAGTTATGAACAACCTCCATTCCCGAGTTGTTTGCAACTCTGAGGGTTCTACTGTACATAAAATGTGGTTACAAGGAGAAGGGAGAAAAATTGTTCTTGTTAACCTCTGAAGATAGGCCAAGAAGCAATGGGCTTAAATTGCAGCAAGGGGGTAGGTTAGACATTAGGAAAATCTTCCTAACTGTCATGGTAATTAAGTGCTGGAATAAATTGCCTAGGGAGGCTGTGGAACCACCATCATTAGAGATTTTTAAGAGCAGGTTAGACAAACACCTGTCAGGGATGGTCTAGATAATACTTAGTCCTGCCTGGAGTGCAGGGGACTGGACTAGAAGACCTCTCAGGGTGCCTTCCAGTCCTATGATTCTATGGTGGATTTCCTCTATACTGTTTGGGGACACTGAGCAGAGAACCCCGGACAGTGCCCACTGCTCCTCAAAGGCGTCAAGGGAACCAGCGGATGCCGCCCAGAGGAACTCAGCCCGGATGTGTGAACATACGGAGGAGCAGAAATAGGTCCCACAGTCGCAGGAAATCCCGTCGGCCAACCTCCTCTCCCTGGTTTTGTAGATGGCCAGTTTGGCCAGGGCTAAGAGGAGGTTGATAAGGAGATCCTGCGACTTTGTGGGGCCATGGATGGGGAGTGCATAGATGAACAGGTGAGGGGAAAAGTGCAACCAAAAACGTAATAATATATCTAAGAGGAGCCGGAATAGGGGCTGCAACCTGGCGCACTCTAGATAAATGTGCGCCAGGGTTTCCTTCATGCCGCAAAAGGGGCAAGTGTTTGGGATAGGGGTAAACACGCCCGTGCTCACGGCCCCGTGAAGGAGCCGCCAACTGATATCCCCGGTGGACCTTAGAACTAGAAGGAGAGTGTTAGAAGGCAGATATATTAGTCCCAGATTAAGTAGATCCCTTTTCCCTGGGTAAGGTAACGGGCAGTTCCAGAACAAGCAGGAACTTGCTGGAACCAATTAAGGCAGGTAGGCTAATTAGGACACCTGGAGCCAATTAAGAAGAATCAATTAGGGCAGGCTGGCCAATCAGGGCACTTGAGTTAAAAAGGACCTCACTTCAGTTTGTAGCGTACATGCGAGGAGCTGGGAGCAAGAGGCACTAGGAGCTGAGGGTGAGAAGGCATATTGCTGGAGGACTGAGGAGCACAAGCATTATCAGACACCAGGAGGAAGATCCTGTGGTGAGGATAAAGAAGGTATTTGGAGGAGGCCATGGGGAAGTAGCCCAGGGAGTTGTAGCTGTCATGCAGCTGTTACAGGAGGTACTATAGACAGCTGTAGTCCACAGGGCCCTGGGCTGGAACCCGGAGTAGAGGGCGGGCCCAGGTTCCCCTCATCCCCCCAACTCCTGATCAGACACAGGAAGAATTGACCTGCACTGTGGCTTCTACCAGAGGGGAAGATCTCTGGGCTGTTTCCCGACCCACATGGTGAATCTGTGAGGCGAGCAATTCCGCCAATAAGCGCAGGACTCACCAAGGTAGAGGAGGAACTTTGTCACACTGCATGTTACTGTTTTGCCCTCAATGGAGTCTAAAAGAATTTGAATATGATTATTCACTGGCATGGTAAATAGACTGCTTCCATTTTACCATATTCGGTCAAAGATAAAGAAATTATAACTGCAGAATTGCCTGACCCATTTTTAGTCCCTAGGTCATGTGTCCTTTACTATATTCCCTACAGGGATAAATGTTCTTATTTCAACTGAGAGAATTATGATCATGCTTTTCAAAATATCTTTGTCTGTCTACTCAGCCTGTTCAATGAATAATCCTAGGTCTATGTGATTCAATATGAAAACATCTAACAGACATAAAGCTTTTGTTTTATAAACTGTACATTAGACATTAATTCTGTAGGGATGTGGCTCTAATGGTGAAGAAAAATTGTCATATATTATTCTAACCCAGTACTTAAAAGATTATCTCAAAAATTGGAAATGTATTTTATTTATATACACATACAAGATGCTATGAGAGTTAATAGTTAAACTAGAATGGAGGACAAGCTTTTGACTTAACAAAAGAAAGTGAATGATAACCTTCATAATATGTCATGGATACATTACTTTGTTTGTCAGCTGCTGAGAGACAAAACAGAGCCAATTGAGTCAGAGTGATCTGCTTTTATTGTAGCAGATGCGAAATAGCTGTGTATATTACTGTTTTGTTAATGCTGTTGTATTAAAGCTGTACTGAAAAAAGTAACTCCTTATTTTGTTGCCAGTGCAAAAAAGCTAACCTGCGTTAAAATAGCAATGAACGTATGGCAATTCAGCTTTTAATTTAAGTTAGCACCTCAAGTTAAAGCCTATGCACATCCTGGCATTGAACTCGAGTTACTAACCTGAGTTAAAAGGCAAGTTGCCATGTCTTGACTGTTACTATAACCCAAGTTAGCAAACTTTTTGGCAGTGAACAGATGTGTGGTCTCTTTACCCCTCTGCTCTTGTTGGCCAGATATAGATGTAGTACGTAATTCCCATGGTGTTTTGCATATCATCCCATTTTATTTATATAGCATTCAAATATTGCCTCTTCTGCATGATGTTGGGGTGTGGATCCACATCCACAGATTTACTTACTCACAGAAACTATCCTTCATTGCACCCTGATAAAATAGTAACATGACTATTTTGCATTTCCAGGGAGGAAGGATTGCCATATGATTAGGGAACAGGATGGGGGTTCAGAAGACCTGGGTTCTATTCTCTGCCATGGACAACTCCTTTGACATGGGGGAAAATCACACGAGTGCCCTGTACCTCAGTTTCTCCATCTATATAACGGGAGTGTTATTAGCCTGCCTCACAATGCTCTTGTGTAGTGAAATAAACTGATCTTTATGAAGCAAGTTGAGATCCTCAGATTGAAGGTGCTATGTAAGCATGACATATAGTTATAGGAATTATCATACCAGGTTAGAACATAGTCCATCGAGTCCAATACCCGGTCCAAAACAACAGTGACCAGTACTGAATGACACAGAAGAAGGGGCATGAAACCAAACTAGAGGGAACTGTGGTCTGATCCTGTATGACAATTCCTGTGTTCCTATGTTTATGAAATAGCATCGTCTAGAGGCATGAGTTAGAGTTGGGAGACAGGGTGAGCAGGGCTGGCTCCATAGTTGCCGCCCCAAGCAAAAAAAAAAAAGCTGCAATCGGGAACTCTAACGCCACCGCTTCATTCTTCGGTGGTAGATCCTTCCCTCCGACATGGACTGAGGGACCTGCCGCCGAAGAGCCGGACATGCTGCCCCCTTCCAGGGGCCACCCCAAGCACCTGCTTGCTGGGCTGGTGCCTGGAGCCGGCACTGAGGGTGAGGGAATCCTTTGTTTTCCCCAAACTGGTAAAGATGACAAGCCCCTGTAGATTTTCAAATTCTATGATTGCTACTAAGACCAATACGGGGGCGGGGGATGGACTTTAAAGGGCTTCAAACATTAGACAAGCAAAATTGCTCTGTACAGACACAGGTTTGCAATACACTATTACCAATCTTCACAACATTGTCTACTAACTGACACTATTTAAACTTAAAACAAACACATATTATGTGATGTTGTACGGATGCCAAACTTAGTTGCATCCAGCCTATCCCGAAAGCCTGAAGCAAATTAATAGCTATTTATCTTCCTGTCCACACTGCTGACATACAGAATGCAACTTATTCAGTGCTAACATTCTGAAAAAAGCAACTAACTGCTGTACAAATCTATAAATGGATGTCAGCTGACCATTCTGTTTGAAATGGGCCTGTGATATTCACCCAAATAATAAGGCACATCTGTTTAACATGAGCTAGCTCAGTATGACCCCTAAATGTTGAAACATCAGGTTATATCTATCTTGCTTCAAGGATCATCCCTGAGTTGATTTCTGAGACTAAGGCTACATCTACACTACAGTGGGGAGTCGATTTAAGATACGCAAATTCAGCTACGTGAATAGCGTAGCTGAATTCGACATATTGCAGCCGACTTACCCCGTTGTGAGGACGGCGGCAAAATCGACTTCTGCCGCTTTTTGTCGGCGGCGCTTACTACCACCTCCGCTGGTGGAGTTAGAGCGCCGATTTGGGGATCGATTGTCGCGTCCCGACGGGACGCGATAAATCGATCCCCGAGAGGTCGATTTCTACCCACTGATTCAGGCGGGTAGTATAGACCAGACCTAAGGAGCTGAGGCTGATTGAAACAGAAAGAGATGTGTTCTCTTACATTGTTTAAAAGCAGGGAGGATGGTCTCTGGCAGATGTGCAGGAGTAAAGCTAATATTAGCCAAAGTTCTGAAGGGGAACAAGAGAGGCTTTTACAACTCATTTTCTCTCTATGGGTCTGTTCTCCATGATTAAGGACATAAGAACGGCCCTACTGGGTCAGACCAAAGGTCCATCTAGCCCAGTATCCTGTCCTCCGACAGTGGCCAATGCCAGGTGCCACAGAGGGAATGGACAGAACAGATAATCATCAAGTGATCCATCCCGTCGCACATTCCCGGCTTCCAGCAAGCAGAGGCTAGGGACACCATCCCCGCCTATCCTGGCTAACAGCCATTGATGGACCTATCCTCCCTAATCCCAACTATACATATAAAATGATGGGGTCTAAATTAGCTGTTACCACTCAAGAAAGAGATCTTGGAATCATTGTGGATAGTTCTCTGAAAACATCCACTCAGTGTGCAGCGGCAGTCAAAAAAGTGAACAGAATGCTTGGAATAATTAAAAAAGGGATAGATAATAGGGCAGAAATTATCATGTTGCCGCTATATAAATCCATGATATGCCCACGTCTTGAATACTGTGTGCAGATGTGGTCGCCCCATCTCAAAAAAGATATATTGGAATTGGAAAAGGTTCAGAAAAGGGCAACAAAAATTATTAGGGGTATGGAACAGCTTCCGTATGAGGAGAGATTAATAAGACTTTTCATCTTGGAAAAGAGACAGCTAAGGGGAGATATGATTGAGGTCTATAAAATTATGACTGGTGTAGAGAAATTAGATAAGGAAGTGTTGTTTACTACTTCTCATAACACAAGAACTAGGGGTCATCAAATGAAATTAATAGGCAGCAGGTTTAAAACAAATAAAAGGAAGTATTTCTTCACACAACACACAGTCAACCTGTGGAACTCCTTGCCAGAAGATGTTGTGAAGGCCAAGACTGTAATAGGGTTCAAAAAAGAACTAGATACATTCATGGAGGATAGGTCCATCACTGGCTATTGGCCAGGATGGGCAGGAATGGTGTCCCTAGCCTCTGTTTGCCGGAAGGTGGGAATGAGCGACAGGGGATGGATCACTCGATGATTACCTATTCTGTTCATTCCCTCTGGGGCACCTGGCACTGGCCACTGTTGGAATACAGGATACTGGACTAGATGGACCTTTGGTCTGACCCAGTAGGGCCGTTCTTATGGTCTTATGACTAGGCATTCACCTGAGAGGGGTGAGATCTCTATTCAAATCCTTTCTCCCTCTCAGGTGCAAGGGAGACTTGAACTAGAGTTCTCCTACCTCTCATGTGAGTAGTCTAACCATTGGTCTAAAAGATATGAGGGAAGTCCTCTTCTTCTTAACCTCCCCCTGTTGCTGAGAGAGGCATCTTCCTGCAGCCTGGATTTAGGTTCCTATCTCCCTGAAAGGGGATAGGGTTTAGGATACACACTTCTTCATGGCATCTCCCGCTGGCCAGTCTAGGCCGGAAGCCACCTACCATTCTGGCTTCTATGAATCCCATTCTCAAGACGAGCAATGCAGATTTATGAATTGGTTCACCACTTAATCAATGGGAAGTGGACATACACCAGTCTTCGCAAAGTTGAGCAGATTTGCCACACACTTTGTACAAACTCACTGTTAAAGATAAACAGTCAAACAAATTTATTGACTATAAAAGGTAGATTTTAAGTGGTATTAAGTGATAAGCAAAAAGTCAGAGTTAGTTACCAAAAGAAATAAAATATAAGCACGCAGTCTAAACTGGCAACCCTATTAGACTGGGCAACATCTAGATTAAGCAGTTTTTCTCACCCCACTGGATACTGAAGTCCTTAATGTACAGGTTTGTTCCTTAAACCTGGGCCAATCTCCTCTGTTGGAGTCTTGTCTTCTTCTCAGTATCTTAGTTGCTTGCAGCATGGTTGGGGGCAGGAGAAGGGTCCCAACACATGGCCACTCTGTCTGCTTTATACCCTCAGTCCATGTGCTTGGAAAAAGTCCAGGCATGTCTGGGTGCATTGCTGAGTCTCCAGACAAAGTTGAGTAATTCCCCTGGTGTGGCCTCACGTAGTTGAGTCATTGCATTGTAGCTCCCTTGCTGGACAATGGCTGTTGATGGATTGATTGATACCCCGCCCGGGTGTTGATTACTTTCCTTGCTGTTGCCTCTGGGGCGGTAATATCTAGCTGATTCCCCAATTTACAGCATGTTTTAGTGACAACCATACAACACAATTCTCATCACTTCATATGTATTAATGATATACATATATGGATAGAGAAATGACTTTCAGCAGATCACAACCTTTCCCCTAATACCTTACAAGGCATGCTTTATATGTAAGATCTCAATTATATACAGATGAGGAATAGGAGTGGTTACAGGGTGGCCCCCCAAGGTACAGAATGTCACAGTGTGTACCCCGTGGAAGACTGCACACTAGTCCTGCAGGCCATCATGACATAGGGAAGCAAGCTGTCTCAATTCTATTGACTGGCATCTACAAAGGATGACAACATAGCTGCCAGCATACAGTTTAGATGTTTCACTAGCCCATCTGATGACAGGCAGCAGGTCGGAATAAGGTGTGCTATTCTGGCAGACAAACTGCTCAACATCTACCTTAGCAACACTCAGTCCTTGAGCAGGCAGTGGATGAACCTCTGCCCACATGGAGAAGTAGCCTACTATCACAAGGAGGTACTGACTGTCTCGCTTAGTGACAGGTACAGGTCCCAGAATATCCATAGCTACTGTCTGTAGAGTGGCTCATATGAGTAATAACCAGTGTGAGCCAGTGGTAGAGCGTACTTGGACTTTCAGAGAGCTGTTGATGATGGTCCTCACCAAAGGCTCTTAGCTCAGTGGTTTGAGCACTGGCCTGCTAAACCCAGGTTTGTGAGTTCAATCCCTGAGGGGGCCACTTAGGGATCTGGGGCAAAATCAGTACTTGGTCCTGCTAGTGAAGGCAGGGCGCTGGACTCGATGACCTTTCAAGGTCTCTTCCAGTTCTAGGAGATAGGATATCTCTATTAATTTAAAGCAAACTAAGCAGTCCTGGCAGAAGAGGGAAGGTCCTCTCATGGATCAGTAACTGGTTGAAAGATAGGAAACAAAGAGTAGGAATAAATCGTCAGTCTTTCACAGCGGAGTGAGGTAGATAACAGGTGTCAAGTATCAGGGGGTAGCCGTGCTAGTCTGTATCTACAAAAACAACAAGGTGTCTGGTGGCACCTTAAAGACTAACAGATTTATTTGGGCATGAGCTTTCGTGAGTAAAAACCTCACTTCTTCGGAAGTGAGGTTTTTACTCACGAAAGCTTATGCCCAAATAAATCTGTTAGTCTTTAAGGTGCCACCAGACTCCTTGTTGTTTTTGTAGATA
>NC_048301.1:121055470-121146161 GCF_013100865.1 Trachemys scripta elegans
CTGGTAACTAATTACAGCAAGCATTTATACCTTTCATTACAGAAATAATGAGGGACAGCTGCATTTTGTTTATACATAGGCCATCTTGATATCTCATTTCCTTACTTGTTTTGACTCTTGCCTACATACAATTAGTTTCTATACCTTATCTACACAAGGTCTTCTACACCTTATCTATACTGAGGTCACAATGACTTCTTACACAACTCTTTCTCACCCGTCTCACACAATCCTCACACAATCCTCGCTTCTACAAATCTCGCATTATCATCAGGGTTACAGCTAGCTTGACTCTTGCTAACAAAGACTGTCTCTTGCTAACGAAGCCTGACTCTTGCTAACAACCATCATGCATTGCAGTTCCCTTCTGTCAGTTCTTTTCTCTGCTTCCACAACAGGAACAAATCAACACTCCCTTAGAGCCCCGATCGGGGTTATTCTATCTACTACCCAAGATCCACAAACCTGGAAATCCTGGATGCCCCATCATTTCTGGAATTGGCACTCTCACTGAAGGACTATCCGAATATGTGGACTCTCTACTCGGACTCTACGCCACCAGCACTCCCAGCTACCTCTGTGACACCACTGATTTCCTGAGAAAACTACAATGCATTGGTGATCTTCCAGAAAACACTATCCTAGCCACCATGGATGTGGAGGCTCTCTACACAAACATCCCACACACAGATGGAATACAAGCTGTCAGGAACAGTATACCTGATGATGACACAGCACAACTGGTTGCTGAGCCCTGTGACTTTATCCTCACACACAATTATTTCAAATTTGGTGACAATATATACCTCCAGACCAGTGGCACCGCTATGGGCACCCGCATGGCCCCACAATATGCCAACATTTTTATGGCTGACCTGGAACAACGCTTCCTCAGCTCTCATCCACTCACGCCCCTTCTCTACCTACACTACATTGATGACATCTTCATCATCTGGACCCATAGGAAGGAGACTCTGGAAGAATTCCACCATGATTTCAACAGCTTCCACCCTGCCATCAACCTCAGCCTGGACCAATCTACACGGGAGGTCCACTTCCTAGACACCACAGTACGAACAAGTGACGGTCACATTAACACCACCCTATACCGAAAACCCACCGACCGCTATGCCTACCCTCATGCCTCCAGCTTCCATCCTGGACACACCACACGATCCATCGTCTACAGCCAAACACTGAGGTACAACCGCATTTGCTCCAACCCCTCAGACAGAGACCAACACCTACAAGATCTTCACCAAGCATTCTCAAAACTATGATACCCACATGAGGGAATAAGGAAACAAATCAACAGAGCCAGAGTGTACCCAGAAGCCTCCTGCTGCAAGACAAGCCCAAGAAACAAACCAACAGAACTCCACTGGCCATCACCTACAGTCCTCAGCGTAAATCTCTCCAACGCATCATCAGTGATCTACAACCCATCCTGGACAATGATCCTTCGCTTTCACAGACCTTGGGAGGCAGGCCAGTCCTTGCCCACAGACAACCTGCCAATCTTAAGCATATTCTCACCAGCAACCACGCACCGCACCATAACAACTCTAATTCAGGAACTAATCCATGCAACAAACCTCGATGCCAACTCTGTCCACATAGCTACACCAGCGACATCATCACAGGACCTATCCAGATCAGCTACAACATCACCGGTTCATTCACCTGCACGTCCACCAATGTTATATACACCATTATGTGTCAGCAATGCCCCTCTGCTATGTACATCGGCCAAACTGGACAGTCATTACGCAAGAGGATAAATGGACACAAGTCAGATATCAGGAATGGCAATATACAAAAACCTGTAGGAGAACACTTCAACCTTTCTGGCCACACAATAGCAGATTTTAAGGAAGCCATCCTACAGCAAAAAAACATCAGGACCAGACTTCAAAGAGAAACTGCTGAGCTTGGTCAAATTTGACACCATCAGCTCAGGATTAAACAAAGACTGTTAATGGCTAGCCAACTATAAAAGCAGTTTCTCCTCCCTTGGTGTTCATACCTCAACTGATAGAAGAGGGCCTCATCCTCCCTGATTGAACTAACCTCGTTATCTCCAGACTGATTCTTGACTGCATATTTATACCTAACACTGGAAATTTCCATTACATGCATCTGACGAAGTGGGTATTCACCCACGAAAGCTTATGCCCCAATACATCTGTTAGTCTATAAGGTGCCACAGGACTCTTTGTTGCTTTGCACAGAAGGTATCTCCCTTGTAGGAGCAGTGACACCCAGTGGCCAATACGGGTAATACACAGATCATGTTTCCCTTGGCACAGCAATGACACCTGGTGGCCAGTTGGGGTAATGCACAGAAGGTGTTTCCTTTGGCACAGCAGTGACACATGGTGGCCAGTCAGGGAAATGCACAGAGTGTATCTCCCATGAAGCCGCAGTGACACCCAGTGGCCAGGTAGAGTAATGCAGAGAGTATGGCTACCTTGGAGGAGCAGTGACACCTGGTGGCCAATCAGGGTAAAGCACAGAGTATGTTTCCCTTGGCATAGCAGTGACACCTGGTGGCCAGTTGGGATAATGCACAGAAGGTGTTTCTCTTGGAGAAGCAGTGACACCCAGTGGCCAGTCAGGGTAATGCACAAATTGTGTTTACCATGGAGCAGCAGTAACACCAGGTGGCAAGTTGTGGTAATGTGGGGGGTGGGGGGAGGGAGAGATGGGCTCCCCCATGTAGGAGTAGTGATACCCAGTGGCCAGTCAGGGGAATGCACAGAGTGTATCTCCCATGAAGCAGTAGTGACACCTGGTGGCCAGTCACGGTAATGCAGAGCATATGTCTCTCTTGGAGGAGCAGTGACACCCAGTGACCAATCAGGGTAATACACAGAGCATGTTGCCCTTGGCACAGCAGTGACCCCTGGTGGCCAGTCAGGGAAATGCCCATAGTGTATCTCCCATGAAGCAGCAGTGGCAGCCAGTGGCCAGTCAGGGTACTGCACAAATTGTGTTTCCCATGGAGCAGCAGTGACACCAGGTGGCTAGTCAGGATATTGCAGAGAGTATGTCTCCCTGGGAGTAGCAGTGACACCCAGTGGCCAATAAGGATAATGCACAGATCATGTGTCCCTTGGCACAGCAGTGACACCTGGTGGCCAGTAGGGGTAATGCATATAAGGTGTTTCTATTGGAGGAGCAGTGACACCCAGTGGCCAATCAGGGAAAAGCACAGAGTTTATCTCCCATGAAGCAGCAGTGACATCCGGTGGCCAGTCAGGGTAATGCAGAGAGTATGTCTCCCTTGGAGGAGCAGTGACACCTGGTGGCCAGTCAGGGTAATGCAGAATATTTATCTTTTACAGCTATGTACCTGGGCCTCTTAACAATTCAGATCCCCTTCGCTGTCCAATTGCAGGCCACTTCCCCAGTAGCTTATGGAGGGGACCCAAGTCTGCCCACTACAGACAGCAAACAAAACCACAGACATGTGACAACACTGAAAATATGAAGGGGAGTAAAACATTAAGTGGGTATTATTATGGGTATTTTAAATGAGTGTTTAGGACCCATACTGTGTAAGTGCAACAAAGCCCTGTAGAAACAGGCAAAATTCTCTTGAAGAACAGGAGTACTTGTGGCACCTTTGCGGATACAGACTAACACAGCTGCTACTCTGAAAATTCTCTTGGTTTCACATTGTGTGTTTTACCAACTCAAAAACTCAGAGTAGGCTCATTAAGTTTTTATAAGCCCCTTAAGTAAACAGAGCACATGAACCCATGGCTTTGGAGTTTGCAGACAGATCCCTGCTTCAAAGAGCTTGCAAATAAGCTCTACAAAACACCTAGCTTCAAACCTAGAGCTGCTTGCTGTTTTAGTCACTGGGAGTACTCTGAAGAGCCAGAACTATACCATTATACCAGATAGCAAAGATCTGGTGTTAATTATTTCCAATACCTCTCCCCAAACAAGACAAGTGACTCCAGACAAGTGATTTCCATTAGGTTTTAGAACTTGTTTGGGGAGAGGCATCTCTCCCCTGCCGCCATAGCCAGTGGCAGATTTAGAGTTAGTGGGGCCCTGTGCTCAGCTTCATTTTTGCAGCCCTCCCTCAGGACCCAGCCAAGAAAAAGAACATCCTCTCTTATCTTCCCCCGTGTTTTTCATTCTTTTTTTCTTCCTCCTCCTCCTATATGATAAATAATAGGCAGTAAATGAAAATAAAGTGAGTCACCTTAATACAGTGACACTGGGTGGTCACTCAAGGTAATGCACAGTTGCTCCATGAGGGAAATGCTTTGTGCATTACTCGGAGTGGCCACACAGTGTCACTGTTGCTCTGTGAGGGAAATGCTTTGTGCATTACTTGGATTGGCCCTCTGATGTCACTGTTGCTCCATGAGGAAAGTTCTTTGTGGGTTACCTGTATTGGCCACCCGCTGTCACTGTTGCTCATTGAGGGAAATGTTCTGTGTATTACAACAAATGGCTACACAATGTCACTGTTGCTCCATGAGAGGAATGCTGTGTGCATTACCCTGAGTGGCCACCCAGTGTCACTAAGTATTTCCCTCATGGAGCAAGAGTGAAACCAGGTGGCCAATCCAGATAATGCACAAAACATTTCCCTCATCAAGGGACAGTGGAGTGGCCACTCTGAGTAAGGCACAAAGCATTTTCCTCATGGAACAACAGTGACACCCGGTGGTCACTCTGGGTAATGCATAGTTGCTCCGTGAAGGAAATGCTTTGTGCAATCGTCGGAGTGGCCACCCAGTGTCACCCTTGCTCCATGAGGGAAATGCTGTGTGCGTTACCCTGAGTGGCCACCCAGTGTCACTGTTACTGCCCAAGGTTAATGCTTTGTGCATTATTTGGGGTGGCCACCCTGTGTCATTGTTACTCCGTGAGAGAGATGCTTTGTGCATTACTCCAAATGGCCACCTGGTGTCACTGTTGCTCCATGATGGAAATGCTTTGTGCATTACTTGGAGTGGCCACCCATTGTCACTGTCCCTTCATAAGGGAAATGGTTTGTGCATTACCTGGATTGGCCACCCCGTTTCACTGTTGCTCCATGAGGGAAATACTTAATGACACTGGGGGTACATCTACACTACAGCGGGGAGTCGATTTAAGATACGCAAATTCAGCTACGTGAATAGCGTAGCTGAATTTGACGTATTACAGCCGACTTACCCCGTTGTGAGGACGGCGGCAAAATCGACTTCTGCCGCTTTTTGTCGGCGGCGCTTACTACCACCTCCGCTGGTGGAGTTAGAGCGCCGATTCGGGGATCGATTGTCGCGTCCCGACGGGACGCGATAAATCGATCCCCGAGAGGTCGATTTCTACCCACCGATTCAGGCGGGTAGTATAGACCAGGCCTGGGTTGCCACTTGGGGTAATTCACAGTTGCTCCATGAAGTAAATGCTTTGTGCCTACCCCGAGTGGCCACACAATGTCAGTCTTGCTCCATGAAGGAAATGCTCTGTGCATTACTCCAAGTGGCCACCCTGTGTCACTATCAAGGGGTAGCTGTGTTAGTCTGTATCTACAAAAACAACAAGGAGTCTGGTGGCACCTTAAAGACTAACAGATTTATTTGGGCATAAGCTTTCGTGGGTAAAAACCTCACTTCTTCGGATGCATAGTTTTAACCCATGAAAGCTTATGCCCAAATAAATTTGTTAGTCTTTAAGGTGCCACCAGACTCCTTGTTGTTCCTGTGTCACTGTTGCTCCATGAGGAAAATGCTTTTTGCATTTCCTGGATTGCCCTGTGTCACTGTTGCTCATTGAGGGAAATGTTCTGTGTATTACACCGAATGGCTACACAATGTCACTCTTGCTCAATGGGGGAAATGCTTTGTGCATTACTCAAAGTGCAGATTTGGACACTGAAGTGACAGGTGTAAACTTGGGGGAGACCTAGGTGTTGGCTAGACGGTTGTGCCCTTTCTTTCCTCCTTTGTCACTTCTCTGTCTCATAAGCATGTCTGTTCTCCTCAAAGTGGAGTGTGGCTTGGTGTATGGTGTGCACAGGGCCGGCTCTAGGGTTTTTGCCGCCCCAAGTGGCGGGGGAAAAAAAAAAAGCCACGATCAGCGGCAGCTCCACCGCGCCGCTTCTTCTTCGGCAGCAATTCGATGGCAGGTCCTTCCCTCCGAGAGGGACCGAGGGACCCGCCGCTGAAGAGCCCGACGTGCCGCCCCTTCCCCTTGGCCGCCCCAAGCACCTGCTTGCTGAGCTGGTGCCTGGAGCCAGCCCTGATGATGTGGCACCACTGTGTTCTGTTCCATGCTGAGTCCTCCCAGTTCGTTGGGTTGATGCCTCCCTTTTTAAGGTGTACTTTCAGTACAGTAACTCCTCACTTAAAGTCGTCCTGGTTAACGTTGTTTCATTGTTACGTTGCTGATCAATTAGGGAACATGCACGTTTAAAGTTGTGCAATGCTCCCTTCTAACATCATTTGGCAGCTGCCTGCTTTGTCCACTGCTTGCAGGAAGAGCAGCCCGTTGGAGCTAGCTGATGGGGGCTTGGAACCAGGGTGGACTTGCAGCCTCCCCCATCAGCTTCTCCTATCAGCTCCCTGCTCCCCTAAGTTCCCTGTGCAGCAGCCACCCAGCAGGCTACCAATTGTCTGGCAGTTCAGCTGTGTCCCTCCCCCCACTGCCATGTGCTGCTCCTGCCCTCTGCCTTGGAGCTGCTCCCCGAGACTCCTGCTTGCTGTGCAGGGGGGGGAGGAAGAGGAGGGCTAATGTCACGGTGTCCCCCTCCCCACTGCTTCTGTACCCCGCTTACCCCATCTGCCATAGAGCAGGGGGGACACGCGACAGGGCTGAGGACGGAGGGAGCTGGCAGCAGCTGAGGTCTCAGCAAGCTGATCTAATTAACAAGGCAGTGTACTTAAAGAGGAAATGCGCATCTCTCTCTCACACACACACGGTGTGTGTCTCTGTCTCTGTCTGCGATGCTGTCTCCCCTCCCTCCATTCCTGCTGCCTTGTAGAGTGTGAGAGTTAACCCTTGAGGGCTCAGCCAATTGCTAGTTCATCATTTAGCAGTAAGGCATTCCCTGGGAAATATCCCACCCTCTGACTCCTCCACCTCAACCAAGCTTCACAATCATCATCACTGTGTGCCAGTATTAAATTGTTTGTTTAAATTGTTTAAAATTTATACCGTGTGTGTGTGTGTGTGTGTATATATATATATATATATAATCTTTTGTCTGGTAAAAAATATTCCCTGGAACCTAACTCCCTAATTTACATTAATTCTTATGGGGAAATTGGATTCACTTAACATGGTTTCACTTAAAGTCGCATTTTTCAGGAACAGAACTACAAAGTTAAGTGAGGAGTTACTGTATGTCTTGGAAGCCCTTCGGCTGTCCTCTGCGAGCCCCTCTTCCCTGACTTAACTAAGAAAAGAGTACTTGCTTTGGGAGGAGAGTGCCAGGCATACATACACAGTGGCCAGCCCAGTGGAGCTGGTGTTTCATGACCTGCTCTTCTATGCTGCTAATATCGGCTGCAGAGAGAACGCTGATGTTAGTGTGTCGGTCTTCCCTGCTGATCCTGAGACTCCTCCTGAGGCAGCGCTGCTGGAATCACTCCAGCCCCTTGAGATGTCATCTGTAGATGACCCAGGTCTCGCACCCACAGAGAAGGGTGGGGATGACAACTGCTTTGTAAACCAAGATCTTGGTGCCAGTTTGCAGGTCCCTCTCATTGAAGACTCCTTTGAGTAGTATTCCAAAGGATGTGCTGGCACAGTGGATCCTGTATTCAATTTCTGTGTCAATGCTGGCTGTTTGGGAGAGATGGCTGCCAAGGTATGCATGGATTCTCCACTGATGGTGATTTGTGGGGTACGAAGAGTAGTTTGTGCAGGTGAGGACTGGTAAAGTACCTTGGTTTTCCTGATGTTGAGAGAGAGACCCAGGCAGCGATAGGCATCTGCAAAAAGATTTAGGGTACTTTCCAGATTGGCCTTTGTGTGTGCGAGAATGACACAGTCATCTGTATACTGATCAGTGATGCCAATTCTCGTGATCTTAGGTTTTGTTTGGAGATTGCGGAGTTGACCATCCATACAATACTCAATTCCGATTTCATCAGGAAGGCGGTCATGGATAAGAAGCAGGGTCACGGCAAGGTAAATGGAGAAGAGTGTTGGAGGAATGACACAGCCCTGCTTGACACCAATGCGAATGATGAATGGTTCAGTCTCTGAGTCGTTGCACAGAATGGTGGCAGTCATCCTGTCATGGAGTAGTCTGATGATGGAAATGAATTTCCGTGGACAGCCAAATCTACACAGCACCTTCCATAGGGCATCACGATTGATAGAATCAAAGGTAGCCATCTTACAGCAAAAAAACTTCAGGACCAGACTCCAAAGAGAAACTGCTGAGCTCCAGTTCATTTGCAAATTTGACACCATCAGATCAGGATTAAACAAAGACTGTGAATGGCTATCCAACTACAGAAGCAGTTTCTCCTCCCTTGGTGTTCACACCTCAACTGCTAGCAGAGCACCTCACCCTCCCTGATTGAACTAACCTCGTTATCTCCACACTGATTTATACCTGCCTCTGGAGATTTCCATTACTTGCATCTGAAGAAGTGAGGTTCTTACCCACGAAAGCTTATGCTCCCAATACTTCTGTTAGTCTCAAAGGTGCCACAGGACCCTCTGTTGCTTTTTACCACCAAGGGTTATCCTCTCCCTACAATGGTGGACACAGCCAGGGAATGTATGCTCCGAGATTCCCTTTCAACAAGACCCCCCCCCCATCAGTGACTATTACAACAGATGCCTCGCTGATAGATTGGGGCACCCACTTGGGTCACCACAATGTACAAGGCAAGTGGCCAGCGACGGAAACCCAACTACATATCAATTTCCTGGAACTCCACGAGATACACAATGCATGCTGACCCCTCCTCCCACTCATACGAGAAACCTCAGTCTCTATTCTCACTGACAATGTGGTGTGCATGTTTTACATCAATTGCCAAGGAGGAGCCAGGTCTCACTCGCTATGCGTAGAAGCCATGAATTTATAGAACTTCTGCATCGGCAACAATATAAACATCACAGCATCATACCTACCAGGGTGCCAAAACACTACAGCCGACAACCTCAGCAGGCACTTCTCACAGGAACACGAGTGGGAAATCCACGACAGTGTTCTCGACACAATATTCCAAAAATGGGGTCACAGAGTAATCGACCTTTTCGCCTCAGTGACAAATCATAAATGTCCAGTGAAAGTATATGGCAATAAAGATTGTCTTTCAAGTTGCTCATTTTAAAGCAGGCATTGGTCTATGGGGCAAGAGAGGTGGGAGGAGGCCATATCTTATACTGACATGCTTGAACCTTTCATAAACTCAAGGTTGGTGTATGGGAAGAACTTCTCCCTACAGAAGAAACAAACACAACAGAAACAGGACTTCTTTGTTCTGTTCTGCAACTTTGAATAAGAGTTATTGCTCCAACATCTGGCATTTTGCTGATTAGGCTTTTTTTAGCAAAGCAAGGTTATCTTTTGTTTATTCTGCTTTCTCTTAGCTAATCATTATTTGCTTTGGTCTCCTGACCAAACTCTGGACTTCAGGTCTGGAAAAGAGCTGGCTCAATCCATATACCAAGTTATTACATAAGCTGCACATGGATTTTAACACTTCAATATCAGCCTCCCACCCCGCTGTACCCTGTTACAATGTAATAGCAAGCATTTGTATTGTATATACACCTGTAATTAAGTAAGCCATCAAACAGGTATAAACCTTGTGTAATGCAAATGAATCTTAACAGGAGTGTTAATTCCTGCACATTAAAAGCACGTGGTCATTGTGTGTGAGATTAAAGATCAAACTCTCTAAATGCATTCCCCTTTTCCCACCATGAAGAAAGAACTCACATGGGGGCCATCCTGTCAGCTTGGTTTCTGTGAGAAGCAGCAATAGATATGGAAACAAGGAAAAATTCTTCGTCTCTTGGCTTTTTGGATTCTAACAGGGCAGAAAACTGAACCAGGAGGTGTAGATCCCCAGAGTTATTCTGAGTAGCCCTGAAAGACTTTTGGGAAACTGGCAGAACTCTACGTCTCTGCTACCTTTTGAAATTGTAGACTGTGACTCACCTGTGCATATATTTTTATCTGCTTTAACCTCTCAATAACTCTCATTTCCTCACTTCCTCTTCCTGCTCCCAGATCACCTTTAGGACATGCTGGAATGCCTGTCTTGGCTCCCTTGCTCCAAGNTGGTCTCAGATCACCTTTAGGACATGCTGGAATGCCTGTCTTGGCTCCCTTGCTCCAAGCCGAACAATATGTAGGAGTCAGAAGCCGTAGTGTGGGTCTTTGTAAAGGATTTTGGTAGGATTTTAATTAATTGTTTTATAGGTATGTTTGTGTTCTATTCTTTACCCTGACAATAGTGTGCATTTAAAATATTGTCAAGGGAACCCAGAACGTTGGATGGGCCATCTTTTATTATAGGAAAAATCTAAATAAATAAATAAACATCGTCCTTATGCATCTAGATTCATCGATTTTAAGTCGAGAAAGGACTATTAGATCCTCTCGTCTGACATCATGTATAACACAGGCCATAAAAATTCACTCAGTTACTCTTGTACTGAGCCTAATAACTTGTTTTTGATGAAGGCATTCAGACCTGAAGACGTCAATAGCTGGAGAATCCCCAATTACTTTGGTAGTTAGTTCCCAGGGTTATTCATCCTCACTGTTAAATGATGTCCTGCTTGCTATTAGCACAACAGATTTACATGAAACAATCTACATATGAAATCATGAGTGGATTATTTTAAAAAAGAGTTTTTCTCTAAGAAATACATGTACATATATTTACATACAATTATACTTGAGGAACACAGACACTATCAATGTGACACCAATATATACTGCAGAAATGCTCACCACAAATTAATACACATTTCTTACACAATAGGATAAGAAATCCCAGATCATGGCTTCCACAAACACGTTCATACATCTGAGACGCCACATGACTGATATTGTTCACATTGCCTAACAGATCATTCATATCATTTCCATTCCTAGAAATAATCTTCTGCTCCACCAACACATCCTACTGTGAGAAACAATAGTGGCTGATTCAAAGCCCCATTAAAGTCAATGAAAAGAATGCAGGGTACAGGAGGGAAAGAAAAATTGGAGCGGTGTGCAGTAGAATGTAGAGAAGTGTCAGGAGGCATGGGGAATTTGGGGTGTGTGGTGTGTAAAAGAATGTGGAGGGAAGGAAGGAAGGGGAAAATGGGGGTACCCTCCAGCTGCTATGTGCTCTTCCAGAGTAATCAGAGAGTAGCAATGAATCTGGCTCGAAAAGAAAATTAAAAAATATATCTCTTTAACTCATCAGAAATATCACATGGTAGCATTATCATTGTGTTTTAGTGCTCAAGTATAAAAGTAAAATAAAACAAAAACAAACAAATAACAACCTAGGAAATTCCCAGGGAAACATGTTAAGATGGAGTTAAGTTTCAGAATATGTATCAGTAAAATAAATTAGAAGGATGGTGTGATTATCCCAAAATAAGAGAAATCCAGGCAAATGTAAGACTTAATTCCAAACATGTCAAGGGATGAAGAGTTAAGCCACCCAACATGCCTTAACTCTACTCTGCAGTGACACCATGAAAGGAGAAAAAACAGAAAAACATTATTCAAAAATTGGTTAAATCTCACCCAACCCCCACCATGTTCTCTCCCAAATGTTTCTCTCTCTCTCTCTCTCTCTCTCACACACACACACACACACACACACACACACACCCCTTTTCATTGTGCATCAGAATAGAAGCACATTTCAAACCTTGAAATATTTTGCCAAACAAGAATTCTTGTTTTCTGACCTGGTGTTGGTGAATTCAAACAGCTTGGGAAATTCAGTGTCACTGCCCTCTGAACATCAGATAGATGGGCTGTCACAACCCTAGAGCTGGGAAAATAACTGAGTTTTCAATTCAGCCAGCAAACCAAAAACACAAGGAAAAGAAATTATCAGATTGGTTTAGAAAATGTCCAGAATCTGTCAGCAAATCAGAGGAGGTGCACATGAGTGTAACCATGCTCCCCTTTGTAACCTATTGCCCAGCATGGTTTCATCTGTGCCTGGGATGCAGGAGACATCTCCTACTCTGGAACAGGGGCTTGAATTCAGTTCTTCTTTTTCCTTTGTGAGGTGCCAGACCAGTAGGCTATAGGCCAATGTGGGGTGAGTTGCTCTCAGACTGTCCTGCTGAAGTTGTTCTACTGTGTACAAATAAAGAGTAGAACAGAGAGAATGTCCCTAGAACCTGGTGATTAAAGGACTCGTGTAGCCAGTAGAAGATGTCATTGCAAATCCCTTCTCTGACTCATCACCTGCTTCCCGAGTGAGTCCCTTAATCACCAGGCTTCAGAGCTGATTGTGTGCTCTCTTTTCCACCCAATGAATATTGAAATATTTATACACAATGAATAACTTCAACGAGAGCGATGGAGAGCCATCCATTCCAGAATAGCCTGTAGTCTGGCAGTCGGACTGCTTGTGTTGGTGAGGGGAGCGCTGAGTTCACATCCCTGTTCCAGTGTGGGAATTGAGACCTGGGTCTACTGCACCCCAGGCAGGTGGAGGTTGTTAATGAGATGCACACATGCACTGTTTGCTGGCTGTGCAAAAAAACTGTTTCCCAGGTGAAGCTCTTTGAGGATAAATTTGCCTTCACATTTTCTCCCAGCTCTAGTCACAGCAAATACGTAGATCTCCAGCAAGAGTAATTGCATCATCAACCTGGACATCTCATTCTATTGCCTGAGTTGCAAAAATCAATTCCTGATTCTGAACTTCCCTTGCTGCAGCTTAAGCCCCTTTTTGTGACCTCAGCAACTTTATTGAGAGTAATCAGTCCCCACCCTCTTTATGACATATCAGTCTAGATCCAGGAAAGTTCTATTGCTTTTTTTGTCTTTTGTCCTCACTTTACATGCCCTACTCCCTTAAATTCCCTCCCCTCTTCCCCCCAATAATAAAAAAAGAATTGAAGCTGTGATCTTTGTGATCTGGGCCATACATCTTACCTGAACTACAGGAAAACAATTCTTCAAAGACCAAGGGAATTTGGTGTACAGATGAGATGCTACTGGAGTGTTTTATTTGTTCTGAAACCTTCTGGGAATGAGCCACTAAGACATCTCCAAGCTCTGTGTCTCAGATGGCTCTTCAGAAGCAATCACAATTCTCCTCTGTCTTTAAAGAGAATGAGGATGTGGCTCAGATTATGTACATTTATATTTTAATGGTTTGATTGTATGTACTGCTCCTCCTTTCTGACTAAAAATATTGATATCAGTGGAGAAGGTTATGGCTAAGATACTTCCATTCCAACATAAGAAGGGAAAACAAACTCACAAAGGATGCTGCCAGTCAGGATTCAGGCACATTCACTGAGCATCGTGGGGCTTCTAAACTGACATGGGAAATCACAAGGCCTTGAAGGGGGACAGGATAACTAAGTACAGGCTTAGTTAACTTTGGTTTACTGAAGGCCTTGTCACAGACCACTGGCTATGAAGTTACATCCATTTTGGCTTCTTTATTGGATTCTTATTCAGATGCTTATGGGTGGGTTGGGGAACTGGTGTTAGTGGTGGAAGAGTCAACTGTGAAACGTAAATTCTAAAACATTCTGGTGTCAAGCCCTGGAAACTTTTCAGATTTGGATCTGATAATGGTGCTTCAGACCCAGTCATGAGACCACTCTATGTCTTTCTGAGGAACCTAAGAACAGCCATATTGGGTCAGACTAAATGCCAGTCTAGCCCAGTATTTAGCCCAGTATCCTGTCTTCCAACAGTAGCCAATGCCAGGTGCTTCAGAGGGAATTAACAGAACAGGTAATCATCAAGTGATACATTACCTGTTGCCCACTCCCAGCTTCTGGCAAACAGAGAGTAGGGACATCATCCCTGCCCATCCTGGCTAGTATCCACTGATGGACCAATCCTCCATGAACTTATCTAGTTCTTTCTTGAACCTGTTATAGTCTTGGCCTTCATAACATCCTCTGGCAAAGAGTTCCACAGGTTGACTGTGCGCTGTGTGAAGAAATACTTCCTTTTGTTTGTTTTAAACCTGCTGCCTATTCATTTAATTTGGTGACCCCTAGTTCTTATGTTATGAGAAGAGGTAAATAACACTTCCTTATTTACTTTCTCTATACCACTCATGATTTATAGACCTCAATCACATCCCCCTTTAGTTGTCTCTTTTCTAAGCTGAAAAGTCCGAACCTTATTAATCTCTCAAACGGAAGCCATTCCATACCCCTAATCATTGTTGCCCTTTTCTGAACCTTTTCCAATTCCAATATATATTTTTTGGGATGGGGCAACTACATCTGCATCAGTATTCAAGATGTGGCCATACCATGGATTTATATAGAGGGAATATGATATTTTCTGTCTCATTATCTATCCCTTTCTTAATGATTCCCAACGTTCTGTCCGCTTTTTTAAATGCTGCTGCACATTGAGTGAATGTTTTCAGAGAACTATCCACAATGACGCCAAGATCTCTTTCTTGAGTGGCAACAGCTAATTTAACCCCATTATTTTATACGTATAGTTGGGATTATGTTTTCCATTGTGCATTACTTTGCATTTATCCACATTGAATTTCATCTGTCATTTCCTTGCCCAGTCACCCAATTTTGAGAGATCCTTTTGTAGCTCTTCGCAGTCTGCATGGGACTTAACTATCTTGAGAAGTTTTCAACCATCTGCAAATTTTGCCACCTCACAGTTTACCATTTTTTTCCAGATCATTTATGAATATGTTGAATAGGACTGGTCCCAGTACAGACCCCTGGGGGACACCGCGATTTATCTTTCTTCATTCTGAAAACTGACCATTTATTCCTACCCTTTGTTTCCTATCTTTTAACTAGTTATCAATCCATGATAGGACCTTCCCTCTTATCCCATGACAGCTTACTTTGCTTAAGAGCCTTTGGTGAGGGACCTTGTTAAAGGCTTTCTGAAAATCTAAGTACACTATATCCACTGGATCCCCCTTGTCCACATGCTTGCTGACCCCCTCAAAGAATTCTAGTAGATTGGTGAGGCATGATTTCCCTTTACAAAAACCATGTTGACTCTTCCCCAACAAACTATGTTCATCTATGTGTCTGACAATTTTGTTCTTTATTATAGTTTCAACCAGTTTGTCTAGTACTGAAGTCAGACTTACCTGCCTGTAATTACCGGGATCAACTTTGGAGCCCTTCTTAAAAATTGGCATCACATTAGCTATTCTCCAGTCATTTGGTGCAGAACCTGATTTAAATGATAGGTTACAGACTACAGTTAGTAGTTCTGCAATTTCACATTTGAGTTCCTTCAGAACTCTTGGGTGAATGTGATCTAGTCCTGGTGACTTATTACTGTTTATTTTATCAATTTGTTCAAGAACCTCCTCTAATGATGCCTCAATCTGGGACCGTTCCTCAGATTTGTCACCTAAAAAGAATGGCTCAGGTTTGGAGATCTCGCTCACATCCTGAGCCATGAAGACCGATGCAAAGAATTAATTTAGTTTCTCCGCAATGGCCTTATCATCCTTGAGTGCTCCTCAATCATCCTGTGGTGTCACTGGTTGTTTAGCAGGCTTCCTGCTTCTGAGGGCCTTAAAAAAAATTTGCTATTACTTTTTGAGTCTTTGGCTAGCTGTTCTTCAAATTCTTTTTTGGCCTTGCTAATTATATTTTTCCACTTCATTTGCCAGAGTTTATGCTCATTTCTATTTTCCTCACTAGGATTTAACTTCCAATTTTTAAAGGAAGCCTTTTTGCCTCTCACTGCTTCTTTTACTTTGTTGTTTAGCCATGGTGGCACTTTTTTGTTTCTCTTACTATGTTTTTTAATTGGGGTATACTTTTAAGTTGAGCATCTATTATGGTGTGTTTTAATAGTTTCCAAGCAGCTTGCTGGTATTTCACTTTTGGCGCTATACCTTTTAATTTCTGTTTAACTAACCTCCTAATTTTTGTGTAGTTCCCCTTTTGAAATTAAATGTTACAGTGTTGGGCTGCTGTGGTGTTTTCCCACCACAGGGATGTTAAATTTAATTATATTATGGTCACTATTACCAAGCAGTCCAGCTATATTCACCTCTTGGACCATATCCTGTGCTCCACTTAGAACTAAATCAAGAACTGCCTCTCCTCTTGCGGGTTCCAGGACTAGCTGCTCCAAGAAGCAGTCATTAAAGGTGTCAAGAAACTTTATCTCTGCATCCAGTCCTGAGGTGACGTACCCAGTCAATATGGGGATAGTTGAAATCCCCCATTATTATTGAGTTTTTTATTTTGATAGCCTCTCTAATCTCCCTGAGCATTTCACACTCACTATCACCATCCTGGTCTGATGGTTGGTAATATATCCTTACTGCTATATTCTTATCATTAGAGCATGGAATTACTATCCATAGAGATTCTACAGTACAGTATGGTTCATTTACTATTTTTACTTCATTTGATTCTATGCTTCCTTTCACATATAGTACTACTCCCTCACCAGCATGACCTGTTCTATCCTTGTGATATATTTTATACCCTGGTATTACTGTTTCCCATTGATTATCCTCATTCCACCAAGTTTCTGTGATGCCTATTATATCAATATCCTCATTTAATACAAGGCACTCTAGTTCACCCATCTTATTATTTAGACTTCTAGCAATGGTATATAAACATTTGTCACTTTTTTAGCTGTCTGCTAGTACATCATGTAATTGAATGGGACTTCTTTTCATTTGACTGTTTCTCATCAGATCCTTCCCTCCTTACTAGGACACAGAGAATCTCCGTTACTAGATCCTGTCCTAAGGGATGTCTCTGTCCGAACCACGCGCTCCTCCACACCTGTCGGCTTTCCCGCAGCCCTTAGTCTAAAAACTGCTCTACGACCTTTTTAATTTTAAATGCCAGCAATCTGGTTCCATTTTTGTTTAGGTGGAGCCCATCCTTCCTGTATAGGCTCCCTATAATGAATTGTGTCAAGTATCAGAGGGGTAGCCGTGTTAGTCTGAATTGGTAAAAAGCAACAGAGGGTCCTGTGACCAATTATCAAACCTATTATTAAACTAGACAGGAATTATAATGAAAATTTCAAAAACAAATACTAATGACTAATTTATATACTATAACATAGTCCACTTTTGACATAGTATGTCATACCACTGTGTTGATTAGGTCAAAACCTCCTAAACCAATGAGTTTACCCAGAAACCCTCATTCAGGTTAAATGTAAGAAACAATAGTGATCTCCAAGGCAAAGGTACAATGTAGCACCAATGGGGGGCAGTTGTTGATGTTTGAAGTATCATCTAATTCTGATCAGAGCAAGTTCAGATATCATAGTTGTTAACATACCATTGCACACTGCTTACCTTCCTACAATAGTACTCCATTCATTGCTAATATAATTCGTAATGATTGCAAATGGTCTGGACTTGGATTTCACATCTCATCCAGGCCAGTATTCCCAGCAACTCAGTCATATGCCGGAAGATTGATTTAGTACTAACTCAAAGAGAAAGTTGCTCCCTTCTTTAATACCAACAGCTCTTTCTGCAGTGAGTAGAGTTCGGGGGTTCTTTTTGGAAATTTCCCATCCAGAAAAAAAAATTTACACTGTTTAATTTACAAAATCTAAAATAAGCCTAACATGAAAGGGACTATATCTACAGGCTCTGGGAAAACGAAACTTAATTTCATAGCAATTAGAAACACCTCATTTAGACTGTGCTATTTGTCATTCAAATTTATATTTTATCTCTACAATAGTATAATTAATAAATTAATTGCATTTCACAATAGTTAATAATTATAAAGGGTATTTTTAAATTGCAGTTACAGAGACTGATCCAAATGCCTTTGAAGTCAATGGAATGACACCCAAAGGACTTCAACAGACTTTGGTTTAGGCGTCTCGTGCTTTAGCATTTCCAAAGCTGTATGCAAATCTTAGCTAATCACTTGGCTAGCTCATAATTTTTACAGAATGCTGAAAAGATATGCACTAAAGTTGAGTAACTGAGCAATTTTTGCTGGCATTGCTTATAAATCAAAAAGTATCTATAAATACCTTTGCAGGAAGATTATCTCTGACACCAATTGTTCCTTTAATTAGTGGACAGAGGCATAACAAGATCCAATGGATAGCAGTGAAGCTAGACAAATTCAGTCTTGAATTGAGGTGCAAACTAGAAGCAGTGATAGAAATTAACCATTGAATAACCTTCCAGATGGATGTGACAGATACTACATCCCATGGAGTTTTAAATCAAGATGGGGTGTGTTTAGTAGTTAAATTCCAGTTGAACTGCAAGTTATTGATCTTGAAACCAGAACCACTAGGTTACATTCTATGTCCTGACTCCTGCAGAAGGGGAGACTAGATGATCATACTTGTCCCTAAAATTTCAAACTAATGGAAGTAATTGCCCAGGTTAACAGGACACCTTGACTACAACTGATTGAGAGGAACCAGTTGTAGTCGAGGTATCCTGTTACTCTGTGGGATTATTTCTACTAGTTTGAGTTTTTAGGTGGTCCCACCATGCACCCCATGTTCAGTGTATTACAGCCTTCCAGAAATGAGGTTTAAAAGTAATAGATAATGGCATCAAGGTCTGCAGTGGAAAGAAAAGGTTTCTTCTCCCACCCCAACAACATCATATTGGTCATGTAAGGATTAAGCCTCAGCCTTAAACTCATGAGCTACCCAATTTCATAAGGACACTGGGTAATTAATTTTACAGCATTATCTGGATTTGATGCAATGGAGATATAGATCCAGATCTTCTCAGTTATCGAATGCACAGCAGCCCTTGCTCGCTCATTAAGGACCCAATAAATTAGAGCACTAAGTATGCATGGTTCATTATTATTATTATTATTATTATTATTTACAATACAGTAGTGCTAAGAGGTCCCTTTGTGTTGGCTGATGTACAGACACAGGACAAAAGACTGGCTTAGGTGGAAGAGCAATCTAAACAGACAAGGTGGACAAAGGAAAAGAGAACACAATTATCTTGATTTGCTGTTGGGGAATTAAAGCACAAAAAGATTAATGGTAAATTTTTCAAAAGCACCTCAGTGGCTTGGGAAGCTAAGTCCTATTTCCAAAAGTGATTTAGGAACTTTCGTACCTAAGTCTATTGATGTTCACTTTCAAAAATGTATCTTAGGGTCCTACGCTACTGAAGTGCTTTTGAAAATTTTACCTTCAGTGACTTGTCCAAGATCACACAGGTACCTTGAGCAGAGCCAGGTATTGGACCCAAATCTTCTGAGTCCCATTTGCAGAGTTTTTTTGTTTATACTACATAAATAGTCTGTCCATATAAGGGATAATTATTACATGATATCACTCTTGTTCGTTTACTTAGAGTTCATGCCAGTGTAACTCCAGCCACTTCAGTGAAGTTTCTTAGAATTCTTGAGCTTTTAGGAGCCGCTCCAAGAGGAAATCATGAAAGTTGGGGAGGAAGGGTGTGAAGGAGATCACTCACTTAGTGTTCAAATAGGGCATTGCAGACTCTCTTCTTTCCTGGCGCCCTCTGTTGACAGTTGCTCCAACCATGTGGTGGTCTCCACCTTCTGTGACTCTGCCCTCCAGCCAAGTTTTAACAGCACTTAAAAATCTAAGATGTGGAGATATTTTGTCCCTACATGCTTATGTTGATTTTTTTTATATTCATCCCCTGTAATTTGACCTAGTTTCCACTTTTTGTATGAGTTCTCCTGGTCCAATCACTCTTTAATTATTTAACCAAAGTGGAACAATTTCAACAGGGGAAACTGAGGCAGCTCTACATCAGAGCATCTCATTGTGCAGTGGTTAGAGCACTCCTGAGAAGTAGAAGACTCCTGTTCAAATCCTTTCTTCCTATCAAGCAGATAGAAGAATTGAACTTGGATCTCCCTCATACCAGGTGAGTACTCTAATTCCTGGGCTAAAAAACTATGAGGCGGATACCACCAGCCTAACTCATTCTCAGAAGAAGCATCTTAGGTGGCTAAGCTTCCTGTCTCCAGGAGAGTGGTTCCCGACTGTGGATCACAAGGAGAGCTAGTCACTTCCCTACAGCCTGGACGAGGCACCTGTCTCCCTGAGGGTCATCTCCCATTGGCTACCTAGTGTGCTGGTTTTCATGGATCCCAGTCTTAGGCACCTGCTTCTCCCCATTCATTGTTTAGAAGCCTAAGCATCTAACTCAGTCTTTGTGAATTAACATCTGTTCCTTTGTTTTCTAGGTGACTAAAAGGTAAACATAGCAACACAGCCTTTCAACACCTAAGTACCTTTGTGAATCTGGGCCATGAAGCATGCGACACCACCATATAACTAAAATAAATAGAATCCATTTTTAGAGCAAAACCATGCTTTAAAGCTAGACAATCTATAGCTAGTTGGCATTCCCTAAAGCTGAGAGCAAAGCGTTACCTTCTCTCAATTAACCAGAACTCTGATTTCCATAGAAGGTTTCAAGTTTCCTCCAACACCTTTATATAATCAGGAATGCCCTACAATTGCTCCTCACTGGCTTCAACCAAAGGTCACTGAATCTAATAGGAGTCTTTCCATTGACTTCAGTAGGCATCAGATCAGCCCCTATGTGTCTTCATGTCTGCTTCAGTACACGTCACCATTCAAATGATTTTTCATAGCAACCTAGCTCTGCAGATACAAACTTATATCTGAAGGGACCATCATGATCACGTGGTCTGACCTGCTGCAGGCCACAGAACCTCATCCACATTACAGAATCCAGAGCATGAGTTCTAAGTATTAGAATAAACATCATTTTTTTTAAAATGCCATCTTCTATCTGATTTTGGAAATGGCAGCTGAAGGTTCTCAAGGTGCATTGCATTTTGGGAGCTGTCATTAGGGAATAATTAGCAGCAGTGAAAGTTCATCTGTCTTCTGGGTCTTCTTGTTTATAGATCAAACGAGAGTTTATGTGATACAATGAATACTACAATAGCAATCAGACTAGGGCTCTTAATGCCACTGCAGCAACATGAAAAGGGAATGGGATTGATACTGCTGCAGATGAAAAGGAGACAGCATCTAACCCAGAACTCAGCACATACACACTCAGAAACCAACACTGTCAAAAATGCACCTTAGCTCCTACACATATCCAAATGCACTCACAGTGACACACCCATATTCACAAGGACACATGCTGCCACAACACTCATCACACAAAACATACATGCACAGACACAAATGCACCACAAACACACTCATATCCAGAGACACTCATTTGCAAACACATACTCATGTACACAAACACACATTTGCCAACATCCCACTCACTATGTTTAACATAGACCCATATAGACAAAGACACACTTATTCACCTATGCACACAATCACATTCATAGAAACACACATAGGCTCTCTACATGTATCATACAGAAATAGGCACAACACACCATAAACACACACAGTTACCTTGATATGTACTCACAAACATGTACACCCACAGACACAAACATGCAAACGCCACCACAACACTCCACATACAGAGCAGACAGCCATAGACAAACATGCCAGAGACACACACTGATTACCTCAGGATATATGTATGCACACACCCATGCTAATATAGACAACCAGATAAACACTGCATCCACAAACACAACAACATACTTATAACCCAGATACACGTGGCACACTCTCAAACACAACACATTGGGAGATGAATAATCTGCCAGCAGCACCGTATGGCTTACAGCACACATCGCCTCATCTGTTGTGCATATCCATTTAATGTATACAGGCACTAAATAGACAAACTACCCTAAAGCCATAGAACCCACCACTCCATTCTACCAGTACAGCAAATCACTAACTTGCATCAGTCCCAATGCCTTAGTCCTTGGTGAAGCATGTTTCAAAGTCTTTCCCTAACTAAAGATTTTCCTCCCAAACCCTCTCCTTAGGGCGTCCTTCACGTCCTTGTTCCTTAGGCTGTAGATCAAGGGGTTCAGCATGGGGATCACCACTGTGTAGAACACAGAGACCACTTTGTCTCGGTCCATGGAGGAGCTGGAGCTGGGTCGCAGATACATGAAGAGAGTTGTCCCAAAGAAGACAGTGACTGCCGTCAGGTGCGAGGCACAGGTGGAGAAGACTTTGTGCCTGCCCTCGGTGGAGCGGATCCTCAGGATGGCAGAGAGGATGTACAGGTAGGAGACAAGGACGGTGAGGAGGCAGCTGATTTCAATTAAGCTGGCGAAGGCAAAGATCACCACCTCATTGATGAAGGTATCGGCACAGGAGAGCTTCGGCAGAGGAGGGACGTCACAGAAAAAGTGGTTGATGATGTTGGAGGCACAGAAGGGTAACTGAAACATACAGATGGTGTGTATCATCGAGTTGACAAACCCAGCTAGAAAGGAACCGGCCACCAGCAGGACACAGACTCTGTGGGACATGATGACTGTATAGAGCGGTGGGTTACAGATCGCCACGTACCTGTCATATGCCATCACAGCCAGCAAGAGGCACTCAATACCCACAAATGAGCTAAAGAAAAAGAATTGGGTTGCACAGCCGTTGAAAGAAATGACTTTGTTCCCAGCCAAGAAGCCCACCAGCAACTTGGGGGTGATGACAGAGGAGTAGCAGAAATCAACCAGGGACAAGTTAATGAGGAAGAAGTACATGGGGGTGTGAAGTTGGGGATCACTCCTGATTAATACGATCATCCCAAGATTCCCAATCAGGGTGATAAGATAGATCACTAGGAACACCGTGAAGAGTGGGACCTGCAGCTCTGGATGATCTGTTAGTCCTAGGAAAATAAACTCTGTCACGGTGGTGACATTTCCATCAGCCATTTCTTCACTGTTTGTATTGTTTACTGAGATACAATAGCATCACAGATGTCACAAGTGCCTAAGACCTGTTAGGACTTCCAGTCCATCTCTCTGAGGCTAGTGCAGAATTGATCCCCAGTGTAATTTTAAAATATCCCATGCAATGCAGTGTCAACCACTTCCCTTAAGAGGGAATTCCACAGCCTGATAGACCTCTCTGACATGCAGATTCAGCCTAGATCTTCCCTTTTTCATTTTCATCCCCTTATACCTAGCAACACCATGCCTATGAATTGCACTAAAAAAAATTCCTTTCTACTGAGAAAAATATTTGCCTAAACCCTTAAAATATTTTCTCACTGCCATTGTGTCTCCTTTTCACACCTTCATTATTCCTAACCTCAACCAGACGTATTAGTTCTTTTAACTTTTCTCATTGATTGTCTTTGTTGTTGATACTTTTCTTGGAAATCTCTCCAATTTGTCTAGCAGATCAAAAGAAGGAAAGCAGAAGGAGATTGAGAAGGGGTATTTTCATGGCTTGGGATATATCTAAATCCATTAATCCCTCCGTCTTTCTCTCACTGCATTTCTGTCTTGCTCTCTCATCATGAGGATTCTAGGGGAATAAAAAAAACTGCTCTTAGAACATGGTGAATTCTCCGTAGGTTAAACACACCCCAATAGCTGATCATAATTTTATTCCCTGTGCACCATCCACATTCCACAAAAAGTTTTGATGTAAACAGGAAGAAAAAAGATTCTAGCTCAAAACTGAAAAAATCTTTAGTTTTCAGCCAAAATCATTGGGTTTTCAAGTTTTCTATTTTCTTTCTTTTTTTTTTTTTTAAGGAAAGCAGACACTCTCTGCAAAATATTTTGTTTAATCAAAAATTAAATTTCCCATTGAAAAAAGTCTAAATAGAAAATTGTCAACCAGCCCTAATCCACCCCAGACCTATACAACACTTAAGCACAACAAAATGGGACACAAATGGGACCACAGACCTGGTTCTGACGCGGCAGGGATTTCCTCCTCTATTAGGAAGAGAAGTCCATTTTAAAGAAATGGAGTCTATATTCTGAAGCAGGAGACACCCAGAATTGGTGAACCTACTTCTGGTAGAAAGGCATCATTTCCTCATTGGCTCCATGGCAAGGACATGTGTCGAAGGCCGATGTGTGTATTATATCAGGTTTGCAACTTTGGGGCCTTCTTTATGAAGTGTCCCCCAGCACCAATTAAAATAAAATGCTGTGGGTTTATTTTTCTCCCCTCCTTGGATTAATGTTTTGGAGCACACTTAGAATTTATTTTCCTCATGGGTGTGGATGGTTAGAAGTCACTGGTGCTCTTTGCATAATCTCAAGAGATTAGGGTCTGTAGAGACACAGAAGAGATTGATTTAATCATGCTATTGTTGACATTCTACAGCCATATTCTGAGCAAACGTTACTTCTGCCCTAATTATTATTATTTTATTAGAGCACTTAGAAGCCTTAATCATGGACCAAGATACCATTGTGCTAGGCACTGTTCAAACACAGAACAAAAAGATGGGCCCTGCCCACAAAGGCTTACAACCTAGGCAGGGACCTGGAACTAGGGGTATTGGGAGTGTGGCAGCACCCCCTAGTTTGAAGTGGTTTCCATCATGTACAGGGTTTACAGTTTTGTTCAATGGCTTTCAGCACCCCCACTATAAAAATTGTTCCAAAGCCATGAACCTAGTGTGACAGATTTATGTTACCAATCTACCTGAGGCGTCAGGTGATCAGGCTGAGGCCGCAGGATCTTTAGGGGAGGAGAAGGAGGAACACACCAAGGTCTAAATTTTAAAGCTTTATTAATAAAATAATAAAATAACAGCGGAGAGTGATGGGTGCTCCCCACGTCAGTCAGAGGAAGGAAGAAAGCGTTAGTGCCCCAAGCCCTAACCCACTTTCATAGTCACACATGCGCTATCTGAGGCTGGCCAAACCAGCTTTCTGTGGTCTTCTCCGCTTTCCCAAAACATACTGGCTCCAGGGACGTGAAGCTCTGCTCCCCCCGCCTCGTCGCCTCGTCCCTGATTCAGTGTACTTTTTCTTTTCTCATGGCTGTTTGTGGCTGAGTGAGAGATAAACGCAGCTGCAGAGTTCTAGTCTGGAGACGTGACTTTGGATCAGGGCCAGCATCTTATCTTCACATCGAGCTAGCTAAAGTGTTGAGTTAACCCGTTCTCTGCTCTCTTCCTCCTTCCCCCTCTTGGCCTCTTGCAACCTGCAAAGGAATCTTCCATTTCACACTCCCCACACCTTTGACCCTCGCCCGAAATGTCTTGCGATGCTTGCAACTGTGTTAGCAACATACAATGCTGATTTGCCTCCCCATGGGATCCCCTGAGGCAGGGAGTCCTTGGGCCTGTGACAGTCCCCCCTTTGACCCCAAATCAACATTTTGTTGTGAAGGGTCAACACTTAAGTTTCCACGGTGGCTAGGGTTACTGTTGGTCTCCTACATAAACAGCAACAATTGCATACACTAGCCAGTAGTGACTTCTGGCTTCATTATTAACATGGCATAATACATCCCCCTATAGATGCCCCTCCCGAATAGCGGTGGCAAAGGCGGCTTTCTCCAAATTAAACATGTGCTGCGACTCCGTAAAGGAGGAGGAGGCCTCTGTCTGGAATATGGTCAGTTGTTCCCGGGTGTGTGTCAAGGGCAGGAAAACATTGGGTGTAATCCATGAAAACTTAAACACAACACAGTTAGAGATATTAACCATAATTTGCATAACCGTGGGCCAATGCACTGAGAAATGTTGTGCCTGAGAGTGTAACAGCAAATTAAGGGGCACCCTGGGGTAGGTGGTCCTCCAAACCCACGCAGAGGTATTGGTAAACACATGGGCATTAGTGGGGGCATATCCCGATGCCTCCCCTTCCCAGCAGGTGTGTTGACCCACCTCATAAAAGCGGCCTGGTGTTGCCTTTTCTTTACACATCATTTGAGGGGGCTCCGTAGGTGGATAGAAAGTTGGCTAGATCGTCGGGCTCAACGGGTAGTGATCAATGGCTCCATGTCTAGTTGGCAGTCGGTATCAAGCTGAGTGTCCCAAGGGTTGGTCCTGGGGCCGGTTTTGTTCAATATCTTCATTAATGATCTGGAGGATGGCGTGGACTGCCTTCTCAGCAAGTTTGCAGATGACACTAAACTGGGAGGAGTGGTAGATAAGCTGGAGGGTAGGGATAGGATACAGAGGGACCTAGACAAATTAGAGGATTGGGCCAAAAGAAACCTGATGAGGTTCAACAAGGACAAGTGCAGAGTCCTGCACTTAGGACGGAAGAATCCCATGCACTGCTACAGACTAGGGACCGAATGGCTAGGCAGCAGTTCCACAGATAAGGATCTAGGGGTTACAGTGGACGAGAAGCTGGATATGAGTCGACAGTGTGCCCTTGTTGCCAAGAAGGTTAAAGGCATTTTGGGCTGTATAAGGAGGGGCATTGCCAGCAGATCGAGGGAAGTGATCATTCCCCTCTATTCGACATTGGTGAGGCCTCATCTGGAGTACTGTGTCCAGTTTTGGGCCCCACACTACAAGAAGGACGTGGAAAAATTGGAAAGAGTCCAGCGGAGAGCAACAAAAATGATTAGGGGGCTGGAGCACATGACTTATGAGGAGAAGCTGAAGGAACTGGGATTGTTTAGTCTGCAGAAGAGAAGAATGAGGGGGGATTTGATAGCTGCTTTCAACTACCTGAAGGGGGGTTCCAAAGAGGATGGATCTAGACTGTTCTCAGTGGTACCAGATGACAGAACAAGGAGTAATGGTCTCAAGTTGCAGTGGGCGAGGTTTAGGTTGGATGTTAGGAAAAACTTTTTCACTAGGAGGGTGGTGAAGCACTGGAATGGGTTCCCTAGGGAGGTGATGGAATCTCCTTCCTTAGAGATTTTTAAGGTCAGGCTTGACAAAGCCCTGCTGGGATGAGTTAGTTGGGGATTGGTCCTGCTTTGAGCAGGGGGTTGGACTAGATGACCTCCTGAGGTCCCTTCCAAACCTGCTATTCTATGATTCTATGTGCCTGTACCACAACACTGACTCGGTGATATTTGTGAAAAGGGAGGGTGACTGGAAACCCCTCTGGGGGATTATTTAGGGGACCTCACGAGAGAGATCCACATCACCAAGTTTGTGTCAGCAGGCCAGAAAACATACGGGTATAAACAGTCAGGAGGAAAGGTCTGTATGAAAGTCAAAGGGATTACCCCGAACGTAGCAAACTGTGAAAAGACCAGCTTTGACAGATCTAGTCCTGGACTATTGCACGGGCCTGTGAGAAAACACCTCAAAAAATATAGAGGTGCAGCAGCTTTCTATTGTAAGGAACAAAAATCAGTGGCGAATAGAGACAAAAACCCTTAAGAAAATGCAGAAAGTTGTTTACTCAACTCACTTACTGGATGCTGAAATGAAGTCTGTTCTTCAAAGAACTGACTTAGTCGAGTACGAAAAGGCTAAACTTTATAGCGCCGTGCTTCAAAGGTACCTAACATACGTGAAGCAGAGCAATGCGGATAAAGGGAAAATCTAGAAAGGCATCATCGAACTGTCGAGAGATTTTCAGAAAAGAAACAGTGTATGTTCCCACTGCTTGTTTTAGAATCATAGAATCATAGACTATCAGGGTTGGAAGGGACCTCAGGAGGTCATCTAGTCCAACTCCTTGCTCAAAGCAGGAACAGATTTAGGCAACCCTGAGTTGGTTCCTAACCCCATTACACCCCATGCTCGACCGTCACTTCTTAATCGTTCATTTACCCGAGCGAGTCTTTTCCATTCACCTTCTCCATCAGTGACTCCCCCAAGCCGTGGTCACCTTCCTCCATAGGGGTGGACAACGAGAGGCCATCACGCTCATCGGTCTTCCTCACGAGTGGTTGGGTTTCGGTGTCGGGCTCCAGTGTATCCATCAACAATTGAGTCAAAGGGTCCTTGTTGGAACTGTCACTGATGTAGAGCTTTCTCCACACAAGTTCAAAGGTGCTCAGGGCTAAAACAAAGTCCAAAATTCTCATGAGGGTGGTGAAGGAGTCCATGTTTCCTCTCAGCGTTTCCACCATTTGTAAAACACGCATTCTTGGTAAGAGATTGCCTCTTCTGCCTGGTGCTGGCACTTATGGTGTGGTGGTGCTATGCTCTGATTGGCAGAGCACAGTGGGAGGAGTTCTTAGAGGTGTCAGATGACCCTCTTCTTGGTGGTTCATCCCGCCCCAGAACCTGCCATATTTTGTTCAAATCTGCTCTCGGGGCGGTCCTTTGTGGCCGAAACCCATCATGATTGGTAGTGAACGGTGGGAGGCGTTCTTAGAGGGGTCACACAAAACACTTCCGGACGGGTCACCCTGGCCCAGAACTCCCCCGATTGGTCAAATATCCTCTCAGGGGTGATCCCCAGTAGCAGAAACCCCTCCTGATTGGTAGAGGGTGGTGGGAGGAATTGTTAGAGGGGTCACACGACCCACTTCTGGATGGGCCACCCTGTCCTGGAACTCCCCCTGATTGGTCAAACCTCCTCTCGGGGCAGTGCTACGGGGTGAAACCAAACCTGATTGGTAGAGGGCGGTGGAAAGAGTTCTTAGAGGAGTCACACAAACTACTTCCGGATGGGTCACCCTGGCCCAAAACTCCCCCAATTGGTCAAATCTCCTCTCAGTGGTGATCCCCAGCAGCGAAAACCCCTCCTGATTGGTAGAGGGCAGTGGGAGGAGTCTAAGAGGAGTCGCATGACACAACTTCCTGCCGGTCATGGGTCCGACTTGACCCCATCATATTGTATGTATAGTTGGGGTTATTTTTTCCAATGTGCATTACTTTACATTTATCCACATTAAATTTCATTTGCCATTTTGTTGCCCAATCACTTAATTTTGTGAGATCTTGTTGAAGTTCTTCACAGTCGGCTTTGGTTTTAGCTATCTTGAGCAGTTTAGTATCATCTGCAAACATTGCCACCTCACTTTTTACCCCTTTCTCCAGATCATTTATGAATAAGTTGAATAGGATTTCAATCCATGCAAGGATCTTCCCTTTTATCCCATGACAGCTTAATTTACGTAAGAGCCTTTGGTGAGGGACCTTGTCAAAGGCTTTCTGGAAATCTAAGTACACTATGTCCACTGGATCCCCCCTTGTCCACATGTTTGTTGACCCCTTCAAAGAACTCTAATAGATTAGTAAGGCACGATTTCCCTTTACAGAAACCATGTTGACTATTGCTCAACAGTTTATGTTTTTCTATGTGTCTGACAATTTTATTCTTAACTATTGTTTTGACTAATTTGCCCGGTACTGACGTTAGACTTCCCGGTCTGTAATTGCCGGGATCACCTCTAGAGCCCTTTTTAAATATTGGTGTTACATTAGCTATCTTCCAGTCATTGGATACAGAAGCCGATTTAAAGGACAGGTTACAAACCTTAGTTAATAGTTCCGCAACTTCACATTTGAGTTCTTTCAGAACTCTTGGGTGAATGCCATCTGGTCCCGGTGACTTTTAATGTTAAGTTTATCAATTAATTCCAAAACCTCCTCTAGTGACACTTCAATCTGTGACAGTTCCTCAGATTTGTCACCTACAAAAGCCGGCTCAGGTTTGGGAATCTCCCTCACATCCTCAGCCGTGAAGACTGAAGCAAAACATCCATTTAGTTTCTCCGCAATGACTTTATCGTCTTTAAGCGCTCCTTTTGTATCTCCATCATCAAGGGGCCCCACTGGTTGATTAGCAGGCTTCCTGCTTCTGATGTACTTAAAAAACATTTTGTTATTACCTTTGTAGTTTTTGACTAGCCATTCTTCAAACTCCTCTTTGGCTTTTCTTATTACATTCTTACACTTAATTTGGCAGTGTTTATGCTCCTTTCTATTTGCCTCACTAGGATTTGACTTCCACTTTTTAAAGGAAGTCTTTTTATCTCTCACTGCTTCTTTTACATGGTTGTTAAGCCACAGTGGCTCTTTTTTAGTTCTTTTACTGTGTTTCTTAATTTGGGGTATACATTGAAGTTGGGCCTTTATTATGGTGTCTTTAAAAAGTGCCCATGCAGCTTGCAGGGATTTCACTTTAGTCACTGTACCTTTTAACTTCTGTTTAACTAACCCCCTCATTTTTGCATAGTTCCCCCTATTGAAATTAAATGCCACAGTGTTGGGCTGTTGAGATGGTCTTCCCACCACAGGGATGTTGAATGCTATTGTATTATGGTCACTATTTCCAAGCGGTTCTGTTATAGTTACCTCTTGGACCAGCTCCTGCGCTCCACTCAGGACTAAATCTAGAGTTGCTTCTCCCCTTGTGGGTTCCCGCACCAGCTGCTCCATGAACCAGTGATTTAAAGTATCGAGAAATTTTATCTCTGCATTTCGTCCTGAAGTGAAATGTTCCCAGTTAATATGGGGATAATTGAAATCCCCCACTATTATTGAGTTCTTAATTTTGATAACCTCTCTAATTTCCCTTAGCATTTCATCATCACTATCACTGTCCTGGTCAGGTGGTCGATAATAGATCCCTAATGTTATATTCTTATTAGAGCATGAAATTTCTATCCATAGAGATTCTATGGAACATGTGGATTCATTTAAGATTTTTACTTCATTTGATTCTACATTTTCTTTCACATAGAGTGCCACTCCCGCCCCTGCATGACCTGTTCTGTCCTTCCAATATATTTTGTACCCTGGAATGATTGTGTCCCATTTATTGCTCTCAGTCCACCAGGTTTCTGTGATGCCTATTATATCAATATCCTCCTTTATCACAAGGCTCTCTAGTTCACCCATCTTATTACTTAGACTTCTAGCATTTGTGTACAAGCACCTTAAAAACTTGTCATTGTTTATTTGTCTTCCCTTTTCTGATGTGTCAGATTATTTTTTATGTGAATGTTTATCATCTGATCTGGCCCTTACATTATCCTCTTCCATCCTCTGCTCCTGACTATAACCTAGAGACTCTCTATCATTAGACTCTCCCCTAAGAGAAGTCTCTGTCCGAGCCACATGCTCCTCTGCAGCAGTCGGCTTTCCCCCATCTCCTAGTTTAAAAACTGCTCTACAACCTTTTTAATGTTTAGTGCCAGCAGTCTGGTTCCACTTTGGTTTAGGTGAAGCCCGTCTCTCCTGTATAGGCTCCCCACATCCCAAAAGTTTCCCCAGTTCCTAATGAATGTAAACCCCTCCTCTCTACACCATCATCTCATCCATGCATTGAGACTCTGAAGCTCTGCCTGCCTACCTGGCCCTGCTCGTGGAACTGGGAGCATTTCTGAGAATGCCACCATAGAGGTCCTGGATTTCAGTCTCTTCCCTAGCAGCCTAAATTTGGCCTCCAAGACATCTTTCCTACCCTTTCCTATGTCATTGGTACCTACATGTACCATGACCACCGGCTCCTCCCCGGCACTACACATTAGTCTGTCTAGATGCCTCGAGAGATCCGCAACCTTCGCACCAGGCAGGCAAGTCACCATACAGTTCTCCCGGTCATCACAAACCCAGCTATCTACGTTTCTAATGATCGAATCTCCCATTACTAACACCTGCCTTTTCCTAGCAACTCTCCCCTGGAGAGGTATCCTCAGTGCGAGAGGCAACTCCAGCACCATCTGGGAGGAGGGTCCCAACTATGGGAAGGTTTCCCTCTGCTCCCATTGACTGCTCTACTTCCCTGGGCCTTTCATCTTCCTCAACGGTGCAGGGGCTGTCTGACTGGAGGTGGGACACTTCTACAGTGTCCCGGAAAGCCTCATCAACATACCTCTCTTAGCTCCTCCAGTTCCGCCACCCTGGCCTCCAAAGTCCGTACGTGGTCTCTGAGGGCCAACTTTTTGATGAATACACTATTTGTCAAAAAAAATTCACCCAGTTCCACTTAAAGTCAGCCATTAAACAGAAGGCTGTTCTCAATCTTAACATAGTACAGCAGTTGTTCTACTACATTAAACATATGGGAAGCAAGCTCAGTGTGAAAATATCAGTCTGTGAATAGATAAGGAAAGAGGATTATTATCTTCCTGACAGACTGAGAAATAGATAAGAGGAAGTAGAAAGAAAAATTTAAGTGTGAGTGCTTAAAGTTAGTGACTTCCCTCAATATTTAGGCACCTAAATAGAGAGACCTGAGTTTTAAAGAAGAGGATCACCTACAGAGCTCATAAAAAGTCAATGGGAGCTGGGAGTTAACATTGCCTACAAATCCACTCAACTTCAGGAATCTAGCTCTGAAATGTTTTGTTTTGTTTCTGTGATGGGGTCCCCAAACCACTCACGAATCACACAGAGAAAGGCATCAGCCAATTCCTCCCAGCTCCCCAGCCTTGCATCCCCAAACTATATTGTCTTTCTCTGGTCAGAAGCCTGACTAGTGTAAATTTGTTACCCAGTCTGCCCCTCCCTCAGTGTGGAGAGGACATGCACCAGCCTTTGAACCTGAGCTGAGATTTCCCAATCACTTCGACTAAACCACCTTGTTTTAGGTAAAATATAAAACAGATTTATTAAATACGGAAAGATAGATTTTAAGTGATTATAAGTGGTAGGCATAAGAGGTCAGAGATAGTTACCAAAGAAAATAAAAGATAAACACACAGTGTAAATCTTAAGCCTTATTACACTAAGCAGTATTTAGATCAAGCAATTTTCTCACCCCCCTGGATGTTACAGTTCTTAATATACAGGTTTCTCTCTTAAGCCTGGACCAGTCTCCTCAGCTGAAGTTTTGTCTTCTCAGCGTTCTTGTTGCTTCCAATATAGGTGGGAGGAGGAGAAAGGCAAAGGCATGATGCCACTGTGACGGGTTGCATCACAGAAACCCCCTTGGGAGCTGCCACCTGATGTGCCCAGACTACTTCCATCCCTCTGCTTTCCCTGCCAGCTCTGGACTCCAGCACCCTGTCTTGCTGAGCCAGACATGCCCGTCTGCTCCAGCAAAGACCCAGGGTCTGAATTACTTGCCCCAAAGCTCCAGGTTTACCTGAAAACAGCTCACAGAAGTGTGGTTGTCTTTAGCACTCAGATGCCCAACTCCCAATGGGGTCTAAACCCAAATAAATCCATTTTATCCTATATAAAGCTTATGCAGGGTAAACTCATGAATTGTTCGCCCTCTATAACACTGATAGAGAGATATGCACAGTTGTTTGCTCCCCCAGATATTAATACATAATCTGAGTTAATTAATGAGTAAAAGGTGATTTTATTAAATACAGAAAGTAGGATTTAAGTGGTTCCAAGTAGTAACAGACAGAACAAAGTCAAGCAAAACAAAATAAAATCCACAAATCTATGTCTAATCAAACTGAATACAAATAATCTCACCCTCAGAGATGCTTTAGTAAGTTTTTTCCTCAGACTGGACACCTTCCAGGCCTGGGCACAATTCTTTCCCCGGTACAGCTCTTGTGCCAGCTCAGGTGGCAGCTAGGGGATTCTTCATGATGACTCCTCTCTCTCTCTCTTTGTTCTGTTCCACCCCTTTATATATCTTTTGCATAAGGCGGGAACCCTTTGTCCCTCTGGGTTTCCACCCCACCTCATTGGAAAAGCACCAGGTTAAAGATGGATTCCAGTTCAGGTGACATGATCACATGTCACTGCAAGACTTCATTACCCGCTTGCCAGCACACACATATACAGGAAGACTCACAGGTAAAACACAGCCATTTGCAGACAATGGTCCTGGTTAATGGGCGTCATCAAGATTCCAAACCACCATTAATGGCCCACACTTTGCATAATTATAATAGGCCCTCAGAGTTATATTTTATATTTCTAGTTTTAGATACAAGAGTGGTACATTTATACAAATAGGATGATCACACTCAGTAGATTATAAGCTTTGTAATGATACCTTATAAGAGACCTTTTGCATGAAGCATATCCCAGTTACATTATATTCACTTATTATCATATTTTTATAAAACCATACAGACTGCCCAACGTCACAGCCACTGTTTCCTGTTTTATATCCTTAGTCCATGTGCCTAAAAGACACTTGCACAGACATATCCTGGTGGGCTTTGCTGAGTCACTGGCTTGTGCAATCTTCCTGGGTCTTGTGCAACTGAGTCATAGAGTTGAACAGTCCCCATTGTGTGGTGCTTGGGCAGCCCTCATTGAATTGTAAATCCCTTGATTACAACTCCCCTGGGGATTAATGCTCGTTGCACATCCTCCTGAGAGTGGTTTGTTTCTTTGTATGTCCCTAGCAAACTTACAACCTATTTCAGGAACAACCGTATAGCACAATTTAATCACTTGATACACACTAACAATATACGTATTTGAACAGAACAATGAGATTCAGCAGATCATGACCTTTCACATGATATCTTACATGACATGCTTTATATAAAATATATCATAATTATATGACTATGGTGAATATGGGGTCTTCAGGGTGCTGTTTGAGGTACAAAGTGCTACAGTATCTTCTGTCTTTTTGATCAGTCATAAGCAAAACAGAGATTTCAACTCAAGATGTCCTTGTTTCTAAACATATGTTTGATCCATTTTAAATCATGCGGCCCCTCTATTTTTCGCAGAGGAGTGGAAAGTTCTCCCTATAATTCTCCTTGCCGCATCCTTCACCTCCTTGTTCCTCAGGCTGTAGATCAGGGGGTTCAGCATGGGGATCACCACCGTGTAGAAGAGTGAGACCAGTTTATCTTGGTCCAAGCGGTAACTGGAAGTGGGCCGTAGATACATGAAGATCATAGTGCCGTAGAATAAAATGATAGCTGTCAGGTGGGAGGTGCAAGTGGAGAAGGCTTTCTGCCTGCCCTGAGCGGAACGGATTCTCAGGATGGATGAGAGGATGTATAGGTAGGAGATAAGAATGAAGATCAGGGTGCTGAGTCCAGCAAAGATACCTAAGGCAAACAGCACAAGCTCGTTGATGTCGGTACTGGAGCAGGAGAGTTTCAGGATTGGGGGGATGTCACAGAAGAAGTGATTGATAGTGTTGGAGCAGAATTGTAAACTGAACACTGAGCCAACGTGCACTGATGTAAGTACAATGGCCACTGCGTAGGACCCCCCAGCTAGATGGACACAGACTCTTTGGGACATGACAACCCTATAGAGCAGTGGGTTACAGATGGCCATGTAGCGGTCGTACGCCATCACAGCCAGGAAATAACAGTCAGCAAGTACGCAAAAGCCAAAAAAGAACATTTGTGTTGTGCACCCAGAATAAGAGATGGTTTTTCTTTCTGCTAAGAAATTAACCATCATCTTGGGAGCAACAGACAAAGAACAACCAAGGTCTATCAGAGACAAGTGGCAGAGGAAAAAGTACATGGGGGTGTGAAGCCGGGAGTCAATGCTGATTAATATGATCATCCCAAGATTCCCCACCAGGGTGGTCACAAAGAACATTAGGAACACCATGAAGAGGACGACCTGCAGATCTTGTTGATTTGTGAGTCCCAAGAAAATGAACTCATCAATTATAGTCTGATTTCCTCTGTCCATTCCTTGAACAGACGTAAATCTCTGTGAGAAGACAGAAGGCAAAGCATACAAGTGAGCTGACATGGATGAATGGGTAATACATGGAGACACCTAAGACTCTCCCTGTTGCCATGAGATGGGGAGTATTGTTATATGCTGAGGTTTTCAAAGGAGCCTAAGAGAGTTAGACATGCATTGAAACAAATACCCAATACAGTGAGAAGATGCACATTTAGTGGATAAATGGACATGGCTGATATTATCCTTAAATATTTGGATACAAGGTTATCTGTCAGGCTGCCTCTCTCTCAATTAGGTATTTTCACATTTATGATCACTGAAAATACTCAAGATGGAGTCCCCTCAATTTAAAAGGAGGGCATAGAGAGGAAAGATAATTCCACGGTTATGACTCACACTTGGGACTCTGAAGATCTGGATTCAATCTCTGACCCCTCACAGGCTTCCCGTGAGAGTGTGTGTAGGTTACTTAGTTTCTTTCTCAGTTGCCTGCCTGTAAAATGGGGATACTAGAGCTTCCCTACCTCATGGGATTGTTGGGAGGTGCTCAGAGCTATGGTACTGGGATCAGATAAGTAACTAAGAAAGATGGGGATTTGCTTACCCACATTGTCTGTCAAAACCCAGATTTACTAATCTTGGTAACATTTAATCCATTTTGCTGAGAGGAGGCAACTAGGTTGACAGAACAATCCTTCCTTTGACCTAGTCGTGTTTACAGTGGGGGTAGGGTCCACCTAACTATGGTGCCCAGGGCGCTGATTTTTTCACAGCCCTGAGTGACTTAGCTAGGGTTACCCTACATTTTAGTTGTAGACTAGGCCAAGCACTATTAGATACTGCCATCAACAAAAGGCTAGAGCATGGTTACAAGAAAGCTGGGGTCCCACATCTGGAGTCAGTATAGAGAATGCTAATTGATAAGAGGAAAATAAATGCCATGCTCCCATAATTCATTGCCCATCTTTTAACCTTTTGAATTTAATAAAGTTTCGCACTTTCTTATCATTGTCTTGTTTATATTACTGTAGTCTCATGTTTTAGAGACAATGAGAACTATGAATAGGTCATTTAATTATTAAATGCCTGATCTATCCAACACTTTCTACTGAGCTTAACAATTAAGTACCATAAGTATTTCCACACAAGGCCGTTCTCAAAAGCACCTGAATGAGTTAGGAGCCCAAATCCCACTATCTTTCAAGGGGACTTGTGTTCATAACTTCCTACTGCTCTTTTGAAAATAATTAAATTGGTACAAAATCTGTGAGTAGACAAGGACTCAGCATCTCTCTCTCTCCCTATCCCCCCTCCATCCATGTAAATGAATCAGACCAATCAAGCTACAACAGTTAGTGATGTTACTGCATGAATTTATCCCTTTACCCTTCTCTTCCCTTCAATTTCTGCCTCTTATTATTTGAATTAAAATGTTCGCCTCTTGCCGAGTGTTTGTACACTGCCTAACACAACAGGGTATTGGGGCTTTTGGTTGCAACTGTGATAAATAATAATACATCTATGTTGATTTTAATGTATTAATGTTCTATCGAATAATATTATTGTTAATATTATTGGCTATGACATTAATATACTAAAACTGCGTCTATTATTGTTATAGCAGACCTGGTTTAAATATATTAATGTTATATAGTTAATTATATTAGTAACAGTCACCACCACCCTAACATCCTGGAATGTTTTTTAAATAAATGAAAAAATATTTGGCAGTATCTCATTCTTCAGGGAAATGCAAAATTATACCATTGGCAACTAGTTCAAGTCTTTTTTCTATAGCTGGCTAGCATTTATGGTCAGCAACATTCATCTCCCTGATTTCACCAATTTCCCTGTTAACCAGTTGTAAGTGCAGCTGTGGGCACATAGCAGTGTAGATTCTAAAGTACAATTTAAAAGGTAAGAAGGGGATTAGGGGGCTAAAAGTGAAGTCGGATATCGATGAAACAAATAAATATCACAAACAACAATGAGATTATGGATAATTAAATAGCTCAAAGTCACCACAAAAGGATTTATTATTAGAGCTGGTTAAAAAGATGCCAATTACGTGTCTCAGGAAATTTTTTAATGTACATTTTATTTTATTTGTTAGTAGAAAAACAGCAGTATGTTTTTTGGTTAAAAAATACCAGTTTTCAAAAACAGGAAATGTTTCAAACCCCTCCCCCCCCCAACCCCCAATTAAAAAGCTAAACATTTCTTCTCAACCAGATTTTTTCATGAATACGTTCATTTTAGTCAAAAAGGCATTTTTGACAAAAATTACTTTGTTTCATCAAAAGAAAAAGTGTCATTCAACTCCCTCTTACAGAGGCAGTTTGCATTCTCCAGAGAATCTATCATCACTTACCAAGGTCTATGTGAAGTTTTGAAGGTATTCCTGTGTGACTGCTGGATAGCAAACAAGTAAGATGCTCAAGCAACAAAACAGAATGACCAGCTGGGCTTCTCTGCAATTGGATAGAACAGATGGATGAAACCTGGGACTTTCAAGCCCAAACAGTCAAGAGGTCTTGCAGCTAAGCTAAAGGCACAACTCTAGTACCTGGTAGCTATAGTAGGCTGTTATCCTGTGTCAGCTAGCCACCAAAGAAAGATGATCTCAGACACACACTATTCATGTTACATAAAAGGTTGAGCTCAGCTGTTTCTACACTGTATGTAAGTACAAAATCTGCATTAGTTTATACACTGAACAGACAGGAATTAAGGACAAATAAATAAAGTAACCAATCAACTAACCTTACTCCCCCAAGATATGTCAGTTTGGTTACACTTTACATTTTTCTATATTAGAAAACCCCCCCTCCCCCAAACCTCCTATCTCTCCTGGAAACTGTCTGGCTCCAGATGGAGGTTTCAGCTAGTTCAGTGACTGTGACTCACATTTCATCCCTTCCTTTGGATTAGAGAACAGAGATGTGAGGAGTCAAGACAATCTGCGCCCATGAGGGCAAGACCATCTTCTGATTTTACCCAACCTGACCACTCCTCTCAGAAAAGTCCTCCCTTTCATCACCCTGCGAACAGTTTTAATCTGCTCCAGCGTCTCAGCAGTTGTAGTGCCTCCTGAGGGAGTCTCTGTTGTTGCCCAATAATTTATACCAGTAGCACCTCATCCCCTAAAGTCCCTGCCTATCGTCTCATCCCTTCATTGCAGAGAAAGGGGTTTGTAGACTGTGATCATGTCCCCCAATCCTTCTCTGACCAGATTACATGACCCAGATCTGCAGCAGGTGGGATTGCCAAGGGAACTGGACCTGTTTACCCTATGAGGAGCTGACCCTATAAACATAGCGCTCTCAGGCTCTCCTTAAGACATCTTCTGCTCAAATTCATGGATTGTGGTGTTAGCCTTATCGGCACCTTCCATAGCTGCTCAATTTCCTATCTGGGTGCCTGGAGAGCCACAATTATATGCAGTATGCTGCTATATGTGGCCATATTCAGGCTATACTGCAGGAATGATCTTGCTATTGACATTAGATTTCACTCTTCATGCTGTTAAGAATAGCATTAACTCCTTTAAAGGTAATTCCATTCTGCAGTCACACATGCAGTCTATTTTCTAGCACCTTCACTCCAGATCACTGTATTATGTGCTTTGTTACTAAATAGCTCTCCTCCGTAGTTATACCTCCCCAAAGATGCTACCAGTAGCTCTGCATAAATAGACACTGCACTATGAACTCATCTGGGAGCCTATCAGCTTTGTCCAGGAGGATTAAGGGAAGAGGTTCTTTTTTGGCTCATTTGCAAAAAACAGGTTCCTCTTCTGTACTCACTTGTTTGAGTTGTCTGCAACAGCATATGCCAGACATAGTGAGTGTGACTCCTAATGGAGTCATTAGGGGGAATGCAACTAATGGGTTAAAGTCACCATGTAGTGAGTAAAATCACCCGGGTAGCTGTTTATATTACATTTTGTCTTGTCTTTGCTTTCTGGATTATCAATAGAGCTGATGTGATTGCAGAATTTCCTTGGTAAATTCCAACACATGGAAATTTGCTTTCATTCCGAATCAGAATCAAAGGTTGAAACATCACAAAGAATATCCCCCCTCCAAAAAATAATATTCAGAAATCTCAAAACTTTGTTAGATAATGTAAAAAATATTTCATTTTGATAATGTTGACATGTTATCATGCGATATAAATGAAAGACAATATTAAATATGATATGAAAGTTGAAATAAAATAAATAAAAATAATAAAGTCAAAATGTTTTACCCTACCTAGAGAAAATGTTTGACATCAAAATAAAATGAAAAAGGCTAAATTCTTCATTACCATTTTTTCAGAGCAAATTGATTTGTTCCACTGAAATGCTTCAGTTAAGAAAGCTACATTTTTCTATGGAAAACTGTTGGATCCAAAAAAGTGACCAGTCTAGTTATTAGTGAATTTAATCATTTCTAATCCCCTCATGTCCTCTCAGAAATCCAAAAGCAGCTGTCTTGCCCCTACCTCTGCACTCTACCTTGTGAAAACATCTGCTTGAAAGAAGCCAGGGTCCAGAGACAACCCCTAGTTCTGAGCCATCCTGAACTTTGTGCCTGGACCCGGACTCTGTAGAAGACCAAACTAAAGCTCAGATTCTAAATTTCGCCCACACATCCTGAGCTTCCTAATAGTTAAGATCCAGAACCAATCTCTGCTGCTCTGGTCCGTCTCTTCTTGAAGCTATTTCCCACTTGGATGTCATGTATGAATGATTGCGCTTTGCTCCTGGTCTGCCACCTCTAGCTAGCAGCAGCGTGTAACTGCGCATCCCATATCTGGCTGTGCCCACAAACACTTGTGCTGTCTGAGCCTGGCTGATCAGGGAGACAGTATTTATTCAACTTAGATTCCCAGCTGAAAGAAAACGATGACGTTTGCAATGTTCATGTGCCACATAGGATCATTCGGAGCCCTGTTTCCCCCAGGCTCTCCAAGCTCTAAATCCCAGATGTTTCATGGCAGAAGCAGCCATGAAAATATGTTATCTCTTCCACAGAATGTGATTAAAGACTAGGGAAAGGTGGACATTGAAATTCCCTCTTTATTGTCCGGAACAGGTACAGCACAACTGAACTTCACGCAGATTGCTGCTTCCTCTGCAGATTGTGCCCCACCCCTGCCAGGGCCGGCATAACCCATTAGGCAGTTGCCCAGGGCGCTACAATTTGGGGGGCGCTGACCACGGCGGTATTTCGGCAGTGGGACCTTCCGCCGCCTCTGTGGGGGGCAGCATTTCGGGGCGGAACCTTCTGCCTCCTAGGACGGCAGAAAAGCTGGGGGTGCTCCTGACCCCTGCTCTAAAGGGATCACACCTAAGGAGGAGACTGGACCCTACCCTTGGCTCTTTATCTCATTTCCAAACGCTTCACCCATCCAGATGCTATCCAGCTGGAGCTACATAGTGAAACAGAGGCGAACTGGTCTGCTTAGAGTCTCAGAAGATGTAAATTGTCATAGCTCCAGTGACTTCAACTCATTTATGTTCATCAACGTCAGCTAAGGGTTCATCAATTCCAGAGACAGAAGAGGCCATTGTGTGGCCTCTAGAGGCTATAGAACTGGCCCTTCTGTGCATATTTCTACTGCTCCCGGCTGGTTGTGTTCTTCCTTTTTATTTAGTCACATGGCTGTTGACTTTAGTAAGGTAAATGCCACTTTAAACATGGGACAATTGAGTTACAATAATTATTGTATCTGGCACCATCCATCTGATGATCTCAAAGTGCTTTGCAAAGGCATGATGTGTAAGCAGAATTGTCACTCTACTGATCAGTGGGGGAGGCTGGGTTGTGGGCACAATTTTTAAAATACTTACATGGGAGGAGCTGGCAGTTTGAGTGGTTAAAGAGTATTTTGGGGGGCTCTCCCCATGCAAGAGGTCTGCTATTCAAGCTTAAAGTCTATCCAAGACCTGTGGTGAGCTGGCTAAATGGGCAGGTCAGGACATGGGTTGCTGTGCTGGGTGATCTTGCAGGATTGTCAAAAGCACCCAGGTTGAGATGCGGACCTACAATATTTGTCAGTGAACAGAAGGGGTGAAATAGCGACTGAAAAGTTACTGGGAGCTTAACCATTGACTCAAGTGCAGTCAGGATTTTATCCAGTCCAGTTCTCACAGTCAATGATCCAACACCCATGATGCAATGTCAACCCCTTGAGGGTTCCTTTTCTTTGTTGCCCCTTCTTAAGCTTCCCCCAATGATCTTGCAATAGTCAGTCCCATCCCTATGGCCAGCACCGACCCAGCACCACATGCATAAACTCTGCTGCTGTCTGTGTGCACATGTGTGTGCCTCTGTGTTCTGGGATACTTGAGAACCTCTCTGAAAATGTCCCACTGTTTCCAAACACTTCTCAGAGCAAAAGCATGGCATTGTCATATAGTAATATGAGATTTCCATACATTAATGAAGTCTTGTTGGGTGGAGACATGTGGGACTGCATGCCCCAAACATTTGAGTGTTCTCTGGGTCTTCCAGCAAACAGGTTTCCATTCATTCAGTTGCCATTGTTAGAGGGCTTATTCCTTCACCCGCTCACTTCCCTGGTCCTTCTCGCATGAACAGAGAGCAAAAATACTCAAAGTCCAAAGGTGCAAACAATTCGATGTTTATTGGGGTGAACTTCCAGCAAGCATGATTCCAGTTTCCTTCCTCAGTGTCCCCCTTCCCAGCTGTGACACCACAGACCCTTGCCTGTGTCCCTGTTCCCATTCCCCACCCTTAGCAAAACATGATTCCAGTTCCCCTACCCCCATTCCCTGTTCCCATTCCCCACCTTACTTCCTGATGACTGCAGACTATATAGTAAAATGTGAGTTCTGCTTAGCTATACCTTAACCAATCATTTTACTGAAATTTAACTAACCAATCCTAACACATTGTAACATAATTATTTAACCAATTATATCCCACCACCTTAATTGGTTTACACCCAACAAAATTAATTATACAGCAGACAGAAACAATCACAGAACCAGACAGAGATTACACAGACAAACAATAGGGAAGTGGAGACTACAGTGATAGAACAATACAGAAATGAGGATTTCACATCCCAGCTATTGATAAGTGAGTTCTTGCCAGACAGGATGCTATCACACTAAGTTTCCTTTTACATCTTCTAGGCTCTTCCCTTTCTCTGGAGGTGGTAGATCGGATCACCTTCCTAACAGCCCCAGATGGCCTTATTTCAATGTGACTGGTTTGGAATGTGAGGATGTGACCGTTCGCTTCCCAGTTTATGACTGTCTCTGCTGCTTAGCCTAAGAACCAGGCCTAAGGGTACGTCTATACTTACCTCCGAGTTCTGGGATCGATTTATCACGTCTTGTCTAGACACGATAAATCGATCCCGGAAGTGCTCGCTGTCGACACCTGCGAGAGGAGTACGCGGAGTCGACGGGGGAGCCTGCCTGCTGCGTGTGGACCCGCGGTAAGTACCTTGTAGTTCGAACGAAGATACTTCGACTTCAGCTATGTTATTCACATAGCTGAAGTTGCGTATCTTAGTTCGAACGGGGGGTTAGTGTGGACCAGCCCTCAGACTGTCACAGTGAGAGAAGGCCCTTACACTGGCAGACAGTGATTTTGATTCTTTCTTTTATACCTCTATAACTAGCTAAGTGATAAGAATACCCCTACATTCTTAAAGTATAGGCCTTTGCAGACAGGCCTGAATATCTATATCCTAACAGCCATCATGGCTGTGCAGTATGACATAGCAGTTATCACATTCTGGGATGCAATCCAGACCAGTGAGGGGTTGTACCACCACCTGCCCTGTAACTCTGGGTGCCTTAACTGTTCTGCTGGCATGACTCACATCCTGCACACTAAGAGCCTGGGGGCTGAATGTGGATTTGCTCTCAGGAAGCAGCAGCGCAAGCATGATCCCTCCAACCTACCCCCAACTGAGCCTCATTACTGACCCCCAAGGAGGAGAGCGGAGCTCGAGCCTTGGAGCCTGCCATGCCACGGAGGGGTTCCTTCCTTCTCGAGCTTCTGTAGGTCTTTGGAAGCAGGCTGTTCGATTTTGGAGAGCAGGGTGCTCTCCTCATCCTTCATGGTGGCCAGCAGCTGCCGCATCGCTGCGATCTGCTCCAGGCCGTCTCGCAGCTCACAGCACCGGTGAATGGATCTATGCAACAAAGTGCTCAGCGGCTTCTGCCCATGCTGCACCACTTCTGGATAACTGGGCTATCAGACAGGAACCCTTTTCTTGTGCTTGGAGAGGTCGAGGGAGGCTGAACGATGAAGTGATTAGAGCATGGACGTGGGAGCCAGGACTCCTGGGTTCCAGCCCTGGCTCTGGGAGGGAAGTGGGGTCTAGTGGTTAGAGCAGATAGAGCTGGAAGGCAGGATGCCTGGGTTCTATTCCCAGCTCTGGGAAGTTAGTAGGGTCTAGTGGGTTGGAGCAGAGGATGGGGGTAAAACATCCCTGATTCTATCCCCATCTATGGGCGGGGAGGGCAGTCTGGTGATTAGAACAGATAGGGCTAGGGAGTAGGACTCCTGAATTCTATTTCCTGCTCTGGAACAAAAGTGGGGTCTAGAGGGTTTGAACAGATGGGGCTGGGAGGCAGAATTCCTGGATTTTATTCCCAACTCTACAGAGCATGGTGAAAGTTCAGCAGCGCTCAGTTTACTGAAGGGTTGTTCAGTGAGGGAGGGTGGTACAGTGATTTACAAGAGGACTGGAAAAATTAGGGATGTACTATAGGGAGGGGCATTAGATTCAAACTCACTAACTGTAAATATCTCAATCTACTGAACCAGTTTCTTCAAACCTGGCTTGTTCTTTAGGTCTCACTGAGATCTAGAAAACAGGCCAAATATGGTGTTTCTAGCATGAACAATTTTTGGGTTCATTGAGGTCTCTGTTCTGTTCTAGGCGTGGCACCACCACTCACCTTTGGTGCAAAAATCCTGCAGAAGGACCTGGGCCTTTTTCTTGAAGTCATCCGCAGAATGGATCAGGCCCGTCTTGAATTTCTCCTTGTGTTTCTTTAGCATGACATCACTCTCTGGGATGCACTGCTGGAAGGACAGCCACTCAGAACTGAGAACTTCCAGCGTCTGCAGCACCTGGGACAAGGGAGAGGGAGAAAGACGAAAGATGTGTTATCCCTCCAAGATTACCACTGCTTCAAGAAGAAGGCTGGGCATGGTGGCTTCCAGAAATCTGGCTAGGATAAATAGAAACTTCCTTCACCCCACGGCATGGGGATCTCATCCATTTCACTGGAGCCGGCCAATGGCAGCTGCGGAGCCAACACTCGGGGCAGGACGGGGGCAGTGCAGAGCCGCCTGCTGCGCCTCCGCCTAGGAGCAGCCAGGACAGGTCGTCGCTTGTGGGGAGCCACGCAAAGGCAGGTAGGGAGCCTGCCGACCCCACACCAACCAGACTATAAAACGGACTTTCTACGAAGATTAGACCAGGAGGGGATTAAAGATTATTAACCACACAGCCGGTGCAGCATAGTGGAGGCACACTGGCCACGAACTCACTGGGGATAGGCAACACAGAAGAGGGGTGGCTGGAGCCGTCTTTGGAGAAGGGGTAGGGAGCCAGTGACGCTGGGGGTGTGGGGTGAGCTGGGGCACAGAATGGCAGAGAAAAGGGATGGGTGGGCAAATGGGGCAGGTGGTTATAGGTTATAGGGAGGGAGGGAGGGAGGGAGATCACAGGTGTAGATGGGCCAAAGAGGCTGAGCAGAGGAAGGGAAAGGTGATGAGGTCCCGGAGGGAGCAGGTGGGAGGTGATGGGGGAGAGGAGAAAGTAGAGCAGGGTGCCTGGGAATTCACAGGAAGGTCTGCAGGGATGGAGGCTACATGACCCCCTTTGCCTGAATGGAGAGAAGGGCTCAGATCCTCACAGGGATGTAGGCTCCTAATTCTCATGGAAGTTAGGTGCCTAAATCCTTTTGGGGTCTGGGCCAGCGTGGCAGGGACCACTCAGGGTCCGCGTCCATACTTACCCCCCTTGTCCACGGCCACTTTGTATTTCTCCAGGATGGCAAACTGCTTGTGCTGCAGGGTGTCCAGCATTTGCAGGCTTTGGCCCAGTTCCTCCAGCATCTGTGGAGGCTGGCTGACTCTGTGGGCCAGAGCGGGGAAGAGACCGAGAGAGACAGGACTGGATACGATGACAAGGGCTTTCTTGTGCCTGGGTTGGAAGACTGGCAGTGTGGTGGCATTTGTTCGGACTTGCCTGTTATGCTGCGCTCCCCACAGCTGCTCTGCTCGGGTAAAGGCGTTTGATGCCCCATGGCAGGACTGACACTACAAGCCATTGAGGCTAGGGCCTACCCCTATGGAACACTGGTCCTTCCATGGGTGCCAGCAAGGGGTCCGAGCTGAGCCAGGGTGGGGCCCCTATTTAATAGCAAGGTTCTGCTCTGGGCAGGAGGCCAGCTGACCACTTCACACGTAAGCTGACGAACCTTGGAACCACAGAAATGGTGAGATCTGGGCTTTTGCTATTTTCCCAGCTCTGTTACTCTCAAGTGCTTTAAGAGTAAAATCCTTGTGGTTAAGAAGTTCCTCTGCTGAGCCTCTGTTCCTCACTTTCCTGCCATGTTTCTCTCTGAAGGGGTTAAACTAGAAGCCCCGAGTACCCTCTAGATGGGGCTTTGCAGGACTGGAGGGCTTGGGAGGACTTGGCTGGACAACGGCATCCCAGGTCCCAAGGAAGAATATCAGACAGGGCCCTAGAATCCCAGAGCTAGAAACAGAGACTAGACTCTACCCAGACCCAGCTGGCATGGAAGCACGCGGGACCCAGAGAAGGTGACTATACAGTGGGTAACTGGGCCATCGCATCGGTGGGGAGAAGGGAAGGCCAGAGAGGAGCCTCCCCAGGGAGAAGGGCATGGGCTGTCTCTGCCCCAACCAGTGTGGGATACAGGTAACGGGGCAGGAAGGAAGGGGCAGTACGATCTCTGCCTGTCCAGGGATGGCCTCACTTCCCGGCATTCTCCTGGAGGTAGGTGTACAACTCCTGCAGCCGGGTACCGGCCATCTTGTTCAGCAGGCTGGTTAGCTTGTTCTGCCACTTGCAGTGCTGGACCATGGAGAACTTGAGGTGGGAGCAGTCGAGCAACACAAACTGGATGTTCCGCACTGTCTCCTCCTTCTGCACGTTGTTGGCCACCTCCATGTACCTGGGGTGGGCAGGTAAGAAAGGCAGAGGTGATTTTCAGACCTGGATTTGGCAGTTTCAAGTCTGCACATACTGGAGGTTTTGTGATTGATGCTGGAAATGCTGTTTTGTTGTTACACCATGTAAAATTAAACCTGTCAAAGGAACTCACTGACAGAGAATGTTATTGAGGCAAATAGTCAAAAACAGATGAGGTCGTTAGATGAATAAAAACACTATCTGCCATGACAATTGCTTTTGCAGAAATTCCAAGTCTTCAAGATACAGGGAGTAAGGTGATCCCTGGCTGAGTGTCAGGATGACTTCAAACATACATGCGCATGCACGCATACACACACACACTCCCCCAAGCAACACAGGATAGTACTGGCCTGAAACGGGGTGGCACGTTACACCTTGAAGCAGGAGGTATTGGCCCCTATCAGAGGCAGGGATATCAGATGAGATGAACCATTCATCTGGGTCGGTGCTGTGTGAAGGCAGGGATACCAAACTACATGGACCAGTGATCTGACCTGATGCATCAGGAAGGCAGGGATACTGGGCTAGATGGGTACATGGGTCTAACTAGTGCCCAGGAGTTGGCTGGGTTTTCAATCCTGCCCTCTCTCTCTGACAGGCAGACTTTGCGGTGAAGGAGCTTTCTTATGTCTCTCCAAGAGCCACCTCTGCAGCTGATTATGGAGCAGTGCTAACAGGCCCCCAAGGAGAGCTCTGTCCCATTCAACAGTGATAGAAATGCCCCTGACATGGGGGCACGAGACAGGGAGAAATGGACAGCTGGAACAGGGGTGATACTCACTTTTAGGGATCTGTCAATGCGCCGGCGCAGAGCCTGCAGCCAGTGCACCAGGCCCGAATAACGGCACATGTGTGGCGGCAGGAATGGCAGCTTCTTGCTCAGCAATTTGTTGACCAGGGCGTGCTCTCCGTTGAACGGCATGTAGACATCCACGGCTTTCTTGTCAAAGGTGCACTGGATGGCCTAGGGGAAGAAAGAGGCCAGCTGATCCAGATAGGGGTGTGAGGCACAGGGCCGAAGCCGCTAGCCCATGCAATGCAGCAGCTGCACCAGCAATCCACTCCCCATCCAGCAGCTGGTCCCCCCACTTCATCTGGAAGATGCACTCATTGACATAACCTGAGGGCTGTCAACACCCCCGTACTCCCCAGCTAACCAGTCTGGGAGCAGCCCTCTCATAGCTCACAACAAGCCAGTCTAGGAGCATGTCCGCCCGACTGCCATGTCTGAGAACTGCCCCCAGTCAGAACCACCAGAGGCTGTTCCCCACTGACACCCCAATCTTGGAGCTGCCCCATACTCCCCCATTCCCAGGAGCTTCCAAACTTCCTAATTATCCAGTCAATAGCTGGCTAGGAGATTGGCATCTGTGTCTGGAAAGGTTAATTGTCTTCGGGACACAGTTCTCTGACAGGGTCCTGCCCCGCTGCCCTGGCACCGTCTCCGTACCTCTTGCGCGGACAGGTGATGGAAGATGTCCTGAATCTCAACACCATGCTCCACATCCCTCACCATCTCAAAGGCCAAAGGGATCAGGTTTTGACCTCCAGGTCACCTCCAAGTCTTTGACACCAGAGCGGAACCTAGTGTCACAGAGTGGTGGGGATTCGCAGTGAGAAGGGAAAAGGTGTTGTAGGACAGCATGGCTGCCTCAGGGTTCTGGGGACACAATATGGGCCATTCACCCCTAGCTCATTGGTTACAATTGTGTCCTATTCAGCAGTGACTGAGTGTTTTTACAATCTGAGGACTGTTTGGAGACCTGTGTGGAATGAGCTGCTTTGTGGAAAGCTGAGGTCTCAGTCTAGTTCCTGAAAGAAAGATCCCATAACATGATGCACACAAGAAACATGGGAGCATCCCAGTATTAGTGCATGGAGGTGAAGGGGTGAATTGGCCAGGCAGACTTGATTCTCCTTTGACGTGCAGATCTGCTCTATCCAGGCCAGAGTTGAAGATTATTAATGGGACTTTTGCAGGGAGGTTGCATGGACATAACCTGTGCTGCGCCTGCTCTGAGGCTGGGAGAAGTGGAGACATTCTAATTCCAGGCCCCATAGAGCAGCAATGTCCCCTAGCAAGGAATTATAGTGAGTTAATAAATGAAATGTAATAATGTGAAATTCTCTCTCTCCAGGTGTGAGACGGGGAAGTTCCAGCAGCCAGTGGAGATTTCTCCTGAACTGGAAAAGAGATTCAGTCATTTCTCCTCGAAAAATATTACTCTAAAGGAGGCTCTGAGGAAGTTCAAAGGTACCAAGAAGGGATCTAGGGGAGGAAATCAGGCTTCTGTCCCTGGGGAGAGAATCTGCCCCGGGACAGAGGTGGGGTGGCCGGGATCCTAGTTCAGACTGTGTCCCTGAGAGGGGCAGGGGGAGGAGATATCCCCTGGGGGACCCTGAAATCAGCCTCTCTAGACTCACACAACCTTTTCTCTATGACCCTGGAAGACTTCTCTCTTCCTGGAGACTTTCTGCAATGCAGTCTATATGACCCTGGAGAGTCTAGGGTGTCTGACCTGTCAGACCATAGAGAGCTGGGGATGGATGAGGTAGAGAAGCCAGTCTTATTGACCAAAGGATTTTTCAGCCTGTTTGTCACTGTCCTCTGTGCTGCAGGAGATCAGACAGTATCACTAGATACTGCAGGAATAGCCCACTGGGAATAAAAAAAATGGGCTCCTCTAGCTTAAGTCATCCTAGTATTTGTGACTGTGGTGAACTCCCATCTACCTACCCCCTGGCTCTTCTCTATGACCCTGGAGGACACCTGTCTGACCAACTACCAGTACCTCATCTCTATGACACTCCTCCCCGTCCCTCCCTGCAGCACCAGGGATGGGAATGGGGAGGGAAGAGCCCCTGGAGCTGAAGGAGGAGCAGACCAGGGCCACCATGCTCTCCCTGCCTCGTGTTACCTGCGAGGGGGAGGGGGTGTTCTTTGTCCTCCTGCTGCAGCTGGGCCTGCCCCCCGGCACGTTCTGCCGCTCTCAAAGCCCCTTTTAACCCTGGCCTCTCACGGTCACTGCTCTGCAGCCCTGCCCCGCTGGGGAGGAGGCAGCGTCCGCTCCCCGCCAGTCTCAGCTGCTAGGGACCTCGGCACCCGAGCCTGGGCAGGAAATGGAAGTGACCTCCCCAGCCAGGATCTCTCAGGCAGCCACCGTGCAGGGCTGCATCTCAGCGGCTGGAAGGGGCTGATCCTGCCCCTTCCACTCCCAGCATCTGGGCCATGCTTCTTCCCACCCCTCGCTCCCCCCAGCACCTGCGGCGCGTATGGAACATAGAGGCAGGCCAGTGCACGGTGTCCTCTTTGGCAGGCTGTCCTGAGCACCCACCCCAGTTGCCCACACCTGGTCCCGGTCGTGTCCCACATTTCCTGGTGCCCTATGCAGCCACGTATGCTGCGTATGCCTAAGGATGGCCCTGTCATCACTTCTGTTTCACAGATGGGAAAACAGAGAAACAAAAAAGGGCAGTGATTAAGGATGAAAGATACTCTCTTAATATAAGAAACAGAATCTCTTTATCATGGTAAATCCAACAGTAGTGATAAAAACACATTAGACCTACATGAGTTCTTCTTCTAACTAAAGAATCAGATGCAGAAAAATCTGCATGACAAAGACATTCCCATACACAGGGTTCTGAGGACTGAGGAACATCAATCTTTTACCGGCAACTGCCCATTCTGTACAACGGATGAAAGCAATGAGATCTGAAACCAGAACACTGATCCCAAAGATGATAGCAAGAAGAAGAAAAATCTGATAATTATAGCCAAGAAATAAATGCGCATAGACATTTGGTCCCTCTCAAGTTTTTTAGTTGAGCATGGAGTCGATCGCTAGAGAGGGTGTGGTAGAAATTTTAATCCCTGCTTCGTTCCAAAGCTGCTAAGCTGAAATTCAGACATTATAATAATTTTCAAATGCCAGAGGGATCTGGTCCCAGAGATAGCATTGCAATTATGTATCCTAAGCTTAGCAAACTAATTGCTAATTGCAAGTGTTTATGGCAAAGGAAGTTTTGTCCAGGAGTAACATTTTGAAAGTAGCTACATGACTTTTCAAAATGTTTCATTAATTTTCCATAACACTTTAACTGGCTCCTGAGACACTTTTTCGTAGATTCCTAGCTTTTAAGAGCAGAAGGTACTAATAGGTCACCTAGTCTAGCCTCCATACAGGCCAGAGAGTTTCATCCAGTCACTCCTGTATTGAGCCCAATATCTAATGTTTGATGAAAGCATGTCCTCCAAAAAGGCATCCAGTCTAGAATTGTAGACTTCACAAGATGAAGAAGCCACCACTTCTCTTGGTAGTTTCCCTCAATTGGTAATCCCCCCTCATGGTTAAAAGTTTGTGCCTTATTTCAAATTTGAATTTGTCTGGCTTTAATTTCCAGCCAGCAGTCCTTGTTATGCTGTTCTCTGCTAATTTAACAATCCCTTTACTGTCCAGTTTCTTGGATATAATCCCCCAGTCTGTAGTCATGGCATGGAACATATTTCATTTGAATATATTAAAATGCATTTTGTTTGAATGGGCCCAGCTCATCAAGTTACCCAGATAGCTCTGTATGATTGCCCTGTCAATCTTAGTATCATCTGTACAGTTCATCAGAAATTATTTTGCTGTTTAGTCCCGATTACTAACAATATTGAATAGCATCAGGCCTACAATGGGTTCCTCTTGAACCTCCCTAGAAGCATCCCTATCAGTGATGATTGTCCATTGACAATTTTTTTCTTTCTGAGATCTGTCTATTTAATACCCTAACCCCAAATCCCCTACCCATAGGAATCCTAACCCTAGCCCCAAATCCACTCCCCATAGGAACCCTAACCCTAGGGCGGAGTGTCGTCCCGATGGGTACCCTAATGCTAGGCCTGGGCGCCCTCCCCATAGGCACCCTAACTCTAGATCCAAGTCCCTTACCCATCGGAAACCTAATCCTTGCCCCATGTCCCCTCGCCATAGTAATTGAAATCCTAGGTCAGGGGGACCTCCCCACAGGAACTGCTCAATGGCTAGATGCAGAGGAGAGAAGGTGTTCAGAGGGGGTCAGACGTGTCCTCCTAGAAAGTAGGAAGCCATCCACCGGCCGAGCCTACCTGGCGAAGTGGTCCAGGTTCTCCAGGTGGGCGGGCGAGCGGGGTACTTCCCCAATGTCTGCCCCACTCCAGCTTATCCTTGAGTACCTCCTTCACCTTAGGACTCAGGACCTGGTGCCCTCCTCTGTCAGGGTGCTATATCGGCGTTCCATCCACCGATCCAGGACTGCTCGATTTTCTCCCATACCACGACCGGGCATTTCCTCAAAGGGCTAGACCAGTCTTTTCCATACTCTAGACCCTCTGTTCCTCGGTGGGATCTAAATTTGGTATTATCCCACCTCACGGGGCTCCCATTCGAGCCCCTAGCCACATGCTCATGGTCTCACCTTTCATGGAAGATAGCCTTCCTCGTGGCTATCATGTCAGCCCGGCGGGTTTCAGAACTCAGGGCCCTTACCTGCGACCCTCCCTACACGGTCTTTCACAAGGACAAGGTACAGCTCTGCCCACACCCTGCATTCCTCCCTAAGGTGGTCTCCGCCTTTCACATGGGCCAGGACATCTTCCTGCCTGTCCTCTGTCCCAAACCTCATGCCTCTAACAAGGAACCGCCACCTCCATATGCTCGATGTGTGCAGGGCACTGGCTTTTTATCTGGATTGGACTAAGCCATTCCATTGGTCTTCGCAACTATTTGTTGCTTCAGCCAAGCACATGAGGGATCAACCGATCTCCACCCAGAGGCTTTCTCAGTGGATTACATCATGCATCCACACATGCTACGACCTGGCAGGGGTTCCCTCACCACCTATCGTGAGGGCGCACTCGACTAGGGCTCAGGCCTCGTCGTCTGCCTATGTGGCCCATGTCCCTTCCAGGACATCTGTAGAGCCGCTACCTGGTCCTCAGTGCACGTTCACCTTGCACTATGCAACTGGCTCACACGCCAGGTATGACGCTGGTTTCGGTAGAGCTGTGCTTCAGCCAGGGAATCTGTGAATGCCTACCCATCTCCATCAGACTTACCTTGCAATCACGTACTGTGGAATACGCATGAGCAAGCACTCGAAGAAGAAAGGACAGTTACCTGTTCCGTAACTGGCATTCTTCAAGATGAGTTGCTCATGTCTATTTCACATCCAGCCCTCCTTCCCCTCTGTCGGAGTTGGTCCGGCAAGAAGGAACTGAGGGTGGGGGGAGTCCGCAGTTCCCCTTATAGTGAGCTATAGAGGTGCCACTCCAGGAGTTGCAGCAGCGCTCCCCCTTTGGGTACTGCTAGGGGAAAAACTTCCAGCGCCGGTGCACATGGTGAGCACACACACCTATAGTGGAATAGACACGAGCAACACATCTCGAAGAACGCCAGTTACGGAACAGGTAACTGTCCTTTCCTGCTCCCTCAATAAGGCTTCTTTAAAAAGAAGCACAGATTGTGAACGGCAGAGTTGAGAACACAACCCAAATCTTACAGGTAAGAGTCTGGGGTAATTTGGATATTTTGGGTTCTCTTACCTTAGAAGTGACATAGGAGCCAAATTCTGAGCTATCTTATATCAGTGTAAATCCATCGGAATTAATGTTAACATTGTGGGGTTGTACCAGTCTAGCTGAGCTACCGATCCAGCCTTTTGTGTCTAAACTTTATACAAATTGATGCTGTAAAATAATTGAAAGTGACTTTTTAATAAAAATGAAATGGAACAAGTTCTTATTAAATCCTGTTAAAACCTTTGTAGGAAATGACCAACATAAGAGATACAAAACTAATCTTAATTGTGTTTTTCCTCTGCATAGTTGAACTCCTGGGATTTGAGGTGCTCCAGAGAGCATGTCCAGAAGCCAACAAAGCTTAGTAGAGCTTCCACTCCCTGGTGATGGGGGTCTGAGCAGCAGGAAAAGGAAGTTCGACTCAAATGCCACCCTATAGACCACGAACTACTTCCGTTCTTCTCGGGTCGGAGGTAACAAAGGGGAAAATCAAAGAGCTGTCACTAAAGTGTAGTGTAGACAAGGCCTCAGAGTCCTCCCTCTCTCGTGTCCCATCACCAGCCGTTGGAGATATTCGCTGTTGGCAGTCACAGATCAGCCATTGTAGCCAGTCTCATCATACCTTCCCCTCCCCTACATCTGCCCAACTCTTCCTTGTCCAGCAATTAATTCAGCCCCCAACCCCTAAATCGATCCAACCCCCAATCCCTGCATCATTTCTGTCTTCCAAACCTCCACCCAGTCTCCCCATCAATTCTGCCTCCAGCCCTGAGATCAATTTTGCCTCTACATGAATTCCCTCCTCCCCCTCCCCCCGCGCCTCACCTCTGCTCCTCCTGGAGTTCTTCACCCCTTTTGTCCCCTTCTTCCCCTACACAGGCACATGGGGGAAGACACAACATCACTCTTTGTTAGTATCAGATGCTGTTTCTCAGAATTGAATTGAGACTGCAGATATTGTTTGAATGATTTCTTATTGCCATTGGCTCAAGCAGAGTGACACGGGAGATGGAGCTTATTCATGGCTGTTGGTATCGTGTGGTGAAGTGGCACCCACCTCACCTGGTGTGACAGGGACATGTCACAGGGCAGGGAATGGCAGTCATGGCCAAGGCCAAGCATTCAAAAATTCCGAGCCAGGTCCCCAAAATCATGAGATTGGCTGTATAGATGTAGATATAACAGGAATTTCTTAAAATGTATTTTATTTGCCTCTGGTTTCTGAACCTTTTACTGTGTAACTTAGGCCCCATTTTCAAGCTTTTCTGTGGAACTACATCACTGTCCTATTTGTTTTGTTTCTGTAACATAAACTGGGATTTTCATGTATTTCACCTGGCTCCAGGAGCTGGTGCTTTAAGGAAAACACCAAATACCACATGACTCACAATCAAGTCGTGAGAGCTGGGAACACTGGACTGGAGACAAGGGAGGGAATGTCTCTGGAAGGAGGCCATGTCCCCAGCAGTGCCAGAGCTATGCATGCATGTGACTGCACAACAGGACAAACCTCCCACTCTAGCAGATGCCAGGAAGGGGAAATGAACTGCCAGGCCCATTCTCTTTCCCCTGGTTTTCACTATTTCCCTCCCCAAACCCGGCAGGGGACGAGGGACCAACAGGGGGATAGATTTTCCTAAGGCTCCCAGCTTGGACAATTCTTCCCCCATGTGTGTCCAGTGCTGCTCCCCCTACTGGCAGGAAGGCTGGGAGTCCCATAAACACCCCAGCCAGCATCACCTCCTCAGCTTGGTCCCTCTTCAGAGTCTCCTGCGTGACAACTCCCTACTTCATCCTCCAGCCAGGAGCAGGAGGAGGGGCAGCTGAGTTCCCTTAAGCCCAGGAGACTGAGAGCTGCACTCCCCCACCCTACCCCTGCTTTAAACTCCGCTTGGGATCTCTAGTTTGATGGGCAGACAACACAGCACAGGCCTCTGTGAGGTTATTGACTGAGCGTCTCTGGAGCTGTGTCTGGGCCATACATGGAAAGACTCCCTCACCCCTCTAGTCTTTGGTAGTATAATGGGGACCAGATAAAGGGCCGTTATGTCAGGCATATCATTACTGGGCTGTAGAGGGCAGTGGCTTATGTTGGGTTCTCCTTTATATCCCTACGATCATCTTTTTATTTATAGGATAGGAATCAAAGGGATTCCTCTCCCATACACTTAGAAAAAAATCTGAATTCCTTTGGCATCTAGCCCTGGGTTCATATCCGCCCTGGGCTAGTGTTTCATGTCATTGTTTGCCGAGAGGAAGGACACCTCTGCTGTCCCTCAGTAGCACACGATGCATTACTTGCAATGAATCATCTTGAACCCTCCAACAGCTGTCGCTCAGATTCTCAGCTGGTTTAAATCCCACATGGCGCTTCCCTGGAGCTAATGCAGGGACTGTCTTTTTCTTGTGCATTTATACAGCACCTAGCACAACGAGGCCATGATCCCTGATTGTCATTTTTAGGTGCTACCATACTAATACCCACCTGCAGCACTGTTCCTTGTTCCAATCTTGAGAGTCTCAGAGCGGTCTCTCAAGGAACCTCAATTCTGTCCTGTCACATCCCTTGTTCCACCCCCTTCACAGCTCTGACAATACAGCTGAATTTTGTAATACAATAACCCCTGCTACTCCAGTCAAAGTGATGCTCCCACATTGCCCTAGCAGTGCCTGTCAGTCTTGGTCTGCAAATCCCCTGGCCTGCTCCTGCACTCCTGCTTATGCCCTTTGCCAACCTCAATATTTCTGCAAAGTCATGTAGGACCAATGTGGCTACTGAGCTGGTGCTCGGAGCCCTTACTGCTTTGCAGTACCACGTGTATGGTGTCAATTCGCCAATCTGGCAGGGCATAAAAGCAGATCCTGGACATAGTTCACACTTCCCTAGCAGTAAAATGCTTTCAACTGCCATGTAGGAAACCTGGGTTCACATCCTGTTCCAGTCTTGGTTCCTTGGTGAGTGGCAGCTGGAAATACTGCAGACCCTGTCACCTAGATTTATCCTATGGAGACGTCTGGCAGCTCCGTGCTGTCCTGGGGGAGACCATGCTGTGGTGCTTTGGCATGCTGTTGTACATTTTACAATACCAGTGGTAAAGACCAGTGCTTTTGTGTGAGCAATTTATATTGCCTTTTTTCATGTAGGAAAGAGAAACTTGTTACAAAGTCTTGTCTGATCATGCTCCCATTGAGATCCTTGGCCAAGCTCACACCAATGTTACTTTGTGTACAGTGTGCTTCTAGTATGAAAGACATGGAGATAATTGTCTATTTTCTGTATATTCACACTCCTGGGATTAACGTTGCTCCCCAGGTCCCAAAGAACCCACTATAATTCCCAATTCCTCATGATATAGCTCCAGCGCTAATCAGGGAAATGTCACTCTTGTCCAACCGGCAGGAAAAGAAGAAATGCTACTAAATCCCTTCTTATCGTCCAAACCAGGAACTGCTCCGTATTTACTCATCTCAGAATAAGAGAAGGGAGAAAACAAAGAGACTCCACAAAGCCATGGGAAAGCCGGTCAGTTTCAAAACATTTCTGCTTGTAGGCTACATGACAGTGTGTGATTCACAAGAAGAAAATGGTGTCTTATCCTGAGAGGGGAAGTTCTTCTTTCTCTTCAATATTTATCTATCCAGAGAGAAGACAACAGCTTTATGAAGAGAGGGATAAGATGTGCTGAGATCACTGCCTATTCTGATGACCAGCATTGTCTCATTGTCTCCTTGTCTGTCTGTGTCTGTTGTGGCTTGTGATTAGATTGCAAGCTTTTAGGAACAGAGAATTTTTTTTGTTAGGTTTTTATACAGTATCTAACCCAAAGAGGTCCTAGTGTATGACTTAGGTCCTGATCTGGTACCACAACACAATTTTTATTATTTTTGATTATCCCTCAGTATAACATCATGGGGGTTATTTTTAAACAAATAACCTTCCCAATCTACAAGATCTTTAGGCATAGAAAGGGGAAAACTACAATAAAAAATGGATCCTCATGAGTCACCAATGAATCCTCACCACAAACCAGCTGTAGGCTTGGGCAGTCATGAGTTTTGTTAAACCATCTTCAGAATTCCTGCATTTTCGGGGCTCAAATGCACTGGTTTTCCTTAGACTTTCCTAAAATTCTCACAATGCCTATGAGCACAATCTTCTGCAGGTCACTGACAGTGATGTCTTGCACTCCTAACGTGTTCTTCAGCTGCTCAATCATGCCCTTAGAGATTGCTGCAAATTCTCCTATCACTGGGATAGTCTTCTAGTTTTCCATAATCATTCCTCTTTGTGGTACGCTTCTTCATACTTTGCCATCTTCTCTTCTGGTTTCTTTGTTATGTTTTTCTGCTGATACGGTCTTAACATGGTCTTGTTTGTCTTCTTTTCTACAATAGCTGTGTCTGGCTGTTTGCCTGAAATATTCAGTCCTTGATAATTGCCAGATTTGATAAAATCCTAGCCTCCTCATTCCCTGGATTTCTAACATATCTCCCCTTAGCTGCCGCTTTTCCAAGTTGAACAGGCCCAGTCTTTTAATCTCTTATCATATGGAAGCTCTTCCATACCCTAATCATATTTGTTGCCCTTAGCTGTACCTTTTCCAGTTCTAATATATCTTTTTTGAGATCAGATGACCAGAACTGCATGCAGCATTCAGGGTGTGGGCATACCATGGATTTATATGGAGGCATCGTGATATTTACTGTTTTCTTATCTATCCCTTTCCTAATGGCCCCTAACGTTCTGTTAGCTTTTTGACAGCCACTGCACATTGAATAGATGTTTTCAGGCAACTATCCACAATGACCCCAAGCTGTCTTTTTTGAGTGGCAACTGCTAATTTAGACCCCATCCGCTTGTATGTATCGTTGGGATTACGTTTTCCAATGTGCATTACTTTGCATTTATCAACACTGAATTTTATTGCCATTTTGTTACCCAGTCACCCAGTTTTGTGAAATCCCTTTGTAACTCTTCACAGTCTGCTTGGGACTTCACTATCTTGAGTAATTGTGTATCATCTGCCAATTTTGCCACCTCACCGCTTACCTATTTTTTCAGATCGTTTCAGAATATGTTGAACAGCACTGGTCCCAGTGCAGATCCCTGGGGGACCCCGCTATTTACCTCTCTGAAAACTGACCATTATTCCTCTCCTCTGTTTCCTGCCTTTAACCAGTTACTGATCCATTATAGGCTTTCCCTCTTATTTCATGAGAAACATGCTCAAACATTTTACTAAAGTCCAAAGACATTATGGCTACCACTTTCTCTTCATCCAGTAAGGACCCAGTCCTCCTATCAGACCCATTTGAGTAGATGATTGTGCCCTAACGGAGTTCAGTGGGGCTTCGTACTCATGCACCTATAAGAACATAAGAATGGCCATACTGGGTCAGACCAAAGGTCCATCCAACCCAGTATCCTGTCTGCAGACAGTGGCCAATGCCAGGTGCCCCAGAGGGAGTGAACCTAACCGGTAATGATCAAGTGATCACTCTCCTGCCATCCATCTCCACCCTCTGACAAACAGAGGCTAGGGACACCGTTCCTTACCCATCCTGGCTAATAGCCATTAATGGACTTAACCTCCATGAATGTATCTAGTTCTCTTTGAAACCCTGTTATAGTGCTAGCCTTCACAACCTCCTCAGGCAAGGAGTTCCACAGGTTGACTGTGCGCTGTGTGAAGAACTTCCTTTTATTTGTTTTAAACCTGCTGACCATTAATTTCATTTGGTGGCCACTAGTTCTTATATTATGGGAACAAGTAAATAACTTTTCCTTATTCACTTTCTCCACACCACTCATGATTTTATATACCTCTATCATATCCCCCCTTACTCTCCTCTTTTCCAAGTTGAAAAGTCTAGGATCTTTAATCTCTCCTCATATGGGACCCGTTCCAACCCCCTAATCATTTTAGTTGCCCTTCTCTGAACCTTTTCTAATGCCAGTCTAACTTTTTTGAGATGAGGAGATCACATCTGTAGGCAATATTCAAGATGTGGGCGTACCATGGATTTATATAAGGGCAATAAGATATTCTCCGTCTTATTCTCTATCCCCTTTTTAATGATTCCTAACATCCTGTTTCCCTTTTTGACTGCTGCTGCACATTGCATGGACGTCTTCAGAGAACTATCCACAATGACTCCAAGATCTCTTTCCTGATTAGTTGTAGCTAAATTAGCCCCCATCATATTGTAGGTATAGGTGGGGTTATTTTTTCCAATGTGCATTACTTTACATTTATTCACATTAAATTTCATTTGCCATTTTGTTGCACAATCACTTAGTTTTGTGAGATCTTTTTGAAGTTCTTCACAGTCGGCTTTGGTCTTAACTATCTTGAGCAGTTTAGTGTCATCTGCAAACTTTACTACCTCACTTTTTACCCCTTTCTCCAGATCATTTATGAATAAGTTGAATAGGATTGGTCCGAGGACTGACCCTTGGGGAACACCGCTAGTTACCCCTCTCCATTCTGAAAATTTACCATTTAGTCCTATCCTTTGTTCCTTGTCTTTTCACCAGTTCTCAATCCATGAAAGGATCTTCCCTCTTATCCCATGACAACTTAATTTACATAAGAGCCTTCGGTGAGGGACCTTGTCAAAGGCTTTCTAGAAATCTAAGTACACTATGTCCACTGGATCCCCCCTGTCCACGTGTTTGTTGACCTCTTCAAATAATTCTAATAGATTAGTAAGACATGATTTCCCCTTACAGAAACCATGTTGACTTTTGCCCAACAATTTATGTTCTTCTATGTGTCTGACAATTTTATTCTTTACTATTGGTTCAACTAATTGCCCAGTACTGATGTTAGACTTACTGGTCTGTAATTGCCGGGATCACCTTTAGAGCCTTTTTTAAATATTGGCGTTACACTAGCTATCTTCCAGTCATTGGGTGCAGAAGCTGATTTAAAGGATAGGTTACAAACCACAGTTAGTAGTTCTGCAATTTCACATTTGAGTTCTTTCAGAACTCTTGGGTGAATGCCATCTGGTCCCAGTGACTTGTTACTGTTAAGTTTATCAATTAATTCCTAAACCTCCTCTAGTGACACTTCAATCTGTGACAATTCCTCAGATTTGTCACCTACTAAGGATGGCTCAGGTTTGGGAATCTCCCTAACATCCTCAGCCGTAAATACTTAAGCAAAGAATTTATTTAGTTTCTCCACAATGACTTTATCATCTTTAAGCGCTCCTTTTGTATCTTGATCGTCCAGGGGCCCCACTGGTTGTTTAGCAGGCTTCTTGCTTCTGATGTACTTAAAAAACATTTTATTACCTTTTGAGTTTTTGGCTAGCTTCAAACTTTGGCTTTTCTTATTACATTTTTACACTTAATTTGGCAGTGTTTATGCTCCTTCCTATTTACCGCACTAGGATTTGACTTCCACTTTGACTTCCAAGATGCCTTTTTATCTCACACTGCTTCTTTTACATGGTTGCTAAGTCACAGAGGCTCTTTTTTAGTTCTTTTACTGCGTTTTTTAATTTGGGGTATACATTTAAGTTGAGCCTCTATTATGGTGTCTTTGAAAAGTGTCCATGCAGCTTGCAGGGATTTCACTCTAGTCACTGTATCTTTTAATTTCTGTTTAATTAACCTTCTCATTTTTGCATAGTTCCCCTTTCTGAAAATAAATGCCACAGTGTTGGGCTGCTGAGGTGTTCTTCCCACCACAGGAATGTTAAATGTTATTATATTATGGTCTTAGTTACCTCTTGGACCAGATCCTGTGCTTCACTCAGGACTAAATCGAGAATTGCCTCTTCCCTTGTGGGTTCCTGTACCAGCTGCTCCAAGAAGCAGTCATTTAAAGTATTGAAAAATGTTGTCTCTGCATTTCATCCTGAGGTGACATGTTCCCAGTCAATATGGGGATAATTGAAATCCCCCACTATTATTGAGTTCTTTATTTTGATAGCCTCTCTAATCTCCCTTAGCATTTCATAGGCACTATCACTGTCCTGGTCAGGTGGTCGATAATAGATCCCTACTGTTATATTCTTATTAGAGCATGGAATTACTATCCATAGAGATTCTATGGAACATGTGGATTCATTTAAGATTTTTACTTCATTTGATTCTACATTTTCTTTCACATATAGTGCCAATCCCAACCCCCCATCCGCCCCCCGTATGACCTCTTCTGTCCTTCCGATATATTTTGTAGCCCGGAATGATTGTGTCCCATTGATTGTCCTCACTCCACCAGGTTTCTGTGATGTCTATTATATCAATATCCTCCTTTAACATGAGGCACTCTACTTCACCCATCTTATTATTTATACTTCTAACATTTGTGTATAAGCACTTTAAAAACTTGTCACTGTTTATTTGTTTGTCCTTTTCTGATGTGTCAGACTCTTTTTTATTTGAATGTTTCTCATCTGATCTGGCCCATACTTTATCCTCTTCCATCCTCTCCTCCTGACTAAAACCTATGAGGATATGATTACAGGTTTGGGACCTAATATTGATAGGCCATCAAAAAAAGTAATCAGGTTTGTTTGTCAAAATCTGAATCTTCACTGAGGAAACCTTGAAGGAGGCAAACTCCAAGAGGGAAATTGCAGTTATCATAGGTTGCACACAATCAAAGGCAAAAAATTGTCCAAAGAAGAACTGAATTCAAGTCATCAGTGATTGAAGTCACTCATCTAGCTAACATGATGTTCTTTGATCCTATTTATTAAATTATATTTTAGTAATCCTTATTCACCTGTAAGCCTTGAGGAGCCTAAAGATGAAAGCTGAGAGGTTTTTTAAGGTATTGATTTCAATGAGCATTAGATGCCAAAATATCTTTAAAAATCTGGGCCTAAATGACATAACACAATGCCTGAAATAAATTTAACTGAAAGTCGAAGAAGCTTTTTATATGGCATATTTTAATCGATTTACAAAAAGGTCACTGTTGGAGAGAAAGAGAGATGAGGTACATCTTGAGAAGAAATTTGAAGGATGACAGAGAGGTTGCATGGCAAACCTGATCGGGGCATACTCCAGATATAGAAAAAGAATTCCTGGTGAAAGAATTATTCTATGCATCATATTATTGTCCTATTGCAATGACCACTGATCATTGATTTCTGTATAAATGATCTTTGCATAAATTTCTATTTTAGGACTAGACCGTCCTGCCTCTCTGTATCTGGACAGGAACCATGACTCCCACTTGCCAGCAAGAATATCATCAGGTCAGTATTCTGTGTGAAGACCCTGAAAGTCTGCATCAGCATTACACTGGAGAGAGATCTGGCAAGCTGGTTGTAATAAATTTTTTGCAGCTATTTAATGGCTTCCATCTGTAATGTACAAACAGGGACTGTGCACTGTAGACATGGTTGGAGGAAACTGTACCCAGGTTACTGAATTCATTCTCAAAGGATTCACAGATCATCCAGACCTTCAGATCCTTCTCTTCATGATTTTCCTAGTGATCTATATTATTACCTTACTGGGGAACCTTGGAATGATCATGTTAGTCAAGATCGACCCCAGACTTCACACCCCCATGTATTATTTCCTTAGTAATTTGGCATTTGTAGATCTCTGTTATTCCACAGTCGTCGCCCCCAAGATGCTGGTGGATTTGCTAGCAGAGAGGAAAGCCATTTCTTACACTGGCTGTGCAGCTCAGATCTGTGTTTTCTGTATGCTGATTGTAACAGAGTGTTTCCTCCTGGCTGCAATGGCATATGACCGATATGTGGCCATCTGTAACCCACTGCTCTATAGAGTTGTCATGTGTCCGAGACTTTGTGCCCAGCTGATGGCTGGGTCTTTCCTAGCTGGGTGTATAAATTCAATGGCACAGACAACAGGCATGTTAACATTAACCTTCTGTGGCTCCAATGTCATTGACTTGTTCTTCTGTGACATCTCCCCGCTGCTATCGCTCGCCAACTCCGACTCCAGCATCAATCACGTTGTGCTTCTAGCTGTGACATATTTGACTGGGGTATTCAGTGGCCTGATTGTCCTCATCTCCTATGTTTTCATCCTCAATGCTATCCTGAGGATCCGCTCTGCCGAGGGCAGGTTCAAAGCCTTCTCCACCTGCACCTCCCACCTCACAGCTGTCACCATCTTCTATGGGAGTGGCCTGTTCATCTATTTACAGCCCAGCACAAAGTACTCGAGGGATCAGGACAAGGTGGTGTCAGTGTTCTACACTGTGGTGACCCCCATGTTGAACCCCCTGATTTACAGCCTGAGGAACAAGGAGGTAAAGGATGCCCTGAGGAGAGCGTTAGAGAGGAAAACATTCTCTCTAGGTCTAAATTCATGACCGGAGGCAATAAGCTTGAATGGATGAATACCTGGCCCATCTGTTGTATCTCATTGTGCAAAGCCCAGTACTGGGCATGAATTACATTTTACTTCTCCCTTGTCAATGACCAGACCTCCCAACAGCCACATCCTAACAGGTCCAGCTTAAGATATCCAGCGAGCACCTCTTTGGCACTTGTATCCTGACAGGATTGGGGCCCCGCAGCCCTCCGAGTGTATTTTATGCTGCAGTTTTGAGCCCTTGGAGAACAAGGCCAGTATCTGTTTTTTCTTGCTCTCCTGCAGGCCTGCAGCAGATGGGTATAGGTAGATTCTCCTTCATTTTTTACTCTTTATCTCCTTTCCCAAACTATTTCTTTCCCCTGATCATTATTAAATTGTGTTTCAGTGCCTGGGAAATATGAAGATGTTAACTCCTACACACACACATGCACACACACACATACATACACTCCCCATTATATATCTCCTCTGCCACTTGTGCTCATTAGTTCTCATATTCTTCTTGTGATAGCTGCTATCCTGCCAAAACACTGGGGCTACGCTGTGTGTGAAGGATGTGGCCTTGATCTGTAATCATTTATGAATATTTTATGTGGCCTGGTTATTGGGATGTTTCCTGTGTGCATATGTTGGTTTAGTTTAATAGCAGGGATGTTGGAAAACAAGCAGGAAGAACGCTTCAGATAAGCCACCTCTCGAAAAGTGCTTCTGGGATCATTAAGAGACAAGGCCTGTACTATTAGTTGTGAAGATGCTTGCTTCCTGTCTCCAGCCACAGTTAGGTGGCCTATTTGCCAAGGCTGGGAGCCAAAAGATTAAAAGGGCAATAAAGAGTTTAAAAGATTCTCTCTGAGCAGGGGTCAGGCCGTTACTAAGGAGTGTCATGGAGATACAGATACAGATGCTCCTTTGGTGGTCTAAAGAAGTTTGGCCTTTCAAAGCTTCCAGGCAGATGGCGAGCTTTAGGAAAGATAGACATGCATATAGATGTTGTGATATTTTAAAATCCTTTTTCTCTTATGTTATGCTTTTTTCCTACCGTTAAGATTAAACAATACTTTGGTTTAAGAATGCTCTTTTGCATCACTGTATCTACCAGTGCCCACCACTCCCGAAGGAAAGGAGTGGAGGTATCAAACCTAGTCCAACCTGTTGGGCAAGTACATTTGATCCACAGGGTGCTGTAGCCTGGGACCTGAGAGTGAGAGAATCACATGATTCCATCATGAGAAAGGAGACGGCACAGACCTGTCACTTTTGAGGGAGAAGCCAGAGAAAGGGTCAAGAGTGCCAGCTATCCTGTAACCATGACACTGAGGGACCTCCGCAGCTAACAGCATGAGTTGCTACAACTTGAGCTCAAGAGTCGGGCACTCTAGCTGTGGCTACAACACAATCTTATCCTCTGTAGACCTGGCACAGTGGGGAGGGCCTGGAACACGCTCTCACCAGCAGCTTGTGTTCTTCTGACGAAAGTCCAGGTAGGGCTCTCAGGTGATGAAGGCCCAGGATTTGACCATTAGACTTTTCACTTCAAATATACCCGTCTCTCTAAGATCTGTATGTTGATCATTTTTCAGCACCCTGTATTCTTGACATTGAAAAGGATTATTTGCAGGGTGAGTAGAAAAATGGTAAGTAGTTCCCATGACAAAATTTTGAATGAAATGAAAACTTTTATTTTACTTGAAAATTTTCATTTTGAAAAAAAAAAGGGATATTTTGTTCGTTTGCTTCATATAATTTCAGATAAAACATTTGGTTCAGTTTGGTTTTAGAAATGTGAAGAAATGTTGGGGATTGGTTTTCAAAAACTAAACATTTGGGTTTTCAGGACAACTACATGTTTTGACTGTTTAAATCATTTATTTGTTTCCATGCTTTCCCCCTTGCTGATCTCCTCTGACTCATTTTTCCCCTTTTTAAGAGAGCAAAAAGGAAGGGAGAAGGAAAAATGGGAGAGAAATGTCGAGGGAAGCCCCAAACCAACTTATTTCTTTAAAACATTTCTAACAAATCAGGTCTTTTTTTTTTTCAATTTGAAATAGGACAAAACAATTTAAAAAATTTTCAAACATAACAAACGTTTTCTGACAAAATTTTTATTTGTTACAAAATGCCATTTTTTAACAAAAGATTTTGACCAGCTCTAATTTTTTTCTTTAGCGGAAAGGGTTTTATTGCAACATATTGGTATGGTCAATTATTACAATTTTATCATGAATATCACAATAATCTCTGTTTTTCTTTTAGCCCCAACTCTTGGAGTTATGTTATTTTACAAGAATCTCAGCTTTCAGTTAAAAATAAATATGTTTCTAGCACTAAATATGTTTTCAGAACTCCCGTCCCCAAAAAAAAGTATTAACCCAAATGCTTAAAAACCAGAAGGTAAATAAAAAGAGCTCAGAATTTAGTATTTTTCCACAGCTCTTGATTTTAAAGTTATGTGCATGATTTTCAGGGGCCTGACTCCTGATAATTTTTAATGTTTGTGTCTGGTAGTATTCAGTCTCCCTGAATACAGGCAGTGCAGAGCTGGAGGGCCAGACGAGGGAGCAAATTGTGATGCTCAGAATCACAATCCATCCCTGGTTTTCACTGTGTTGACAGGGGCAGGGATGGAAAATAATGTGCTTCTAGCACTACCTTTTTTCCCGTTTTGTTGACTGGCACATTGTGGGGGTGGACGCAAGACCCCAGCCCTCTCATACATATTCCTGTCTTCTCCCTGCCCACCTGTGTGTGAAGCAGCTGACACTGCGGTATAAAGATGTAGGATGTGGCTCCAGAGAGCATCTTGTACTTTGGGAGGAAGGACTCCAGATTGCATGGAGATAGGGTTACCAGGTAGCAACTGTGAAAAAACAGGACATGGGGTGTCAGGTAATAGACGCCTATATAAGAAAAAGTCCCCAAAAATGGGACTGTTCCTTTAAAAACAGGCCATCTGGTCTTCCTACATGGAGAGATCAAAGAAGGGGTAGATTGCAGCCTACACCCCAGGGCCGGCTCCAGGCACCAGCTTAACAAGCAGGTGCTTGGGGCGGCCAAGGGAGAGGGGCAGCACCTGCGGCAATTCGTGGGCGGCAGGTCCCTCACTCCCTCTGGGAGCGAAGGACCTGCTGCTGAACTACTGCCACCAATCGTGGCTTTTTTTTTTTTCAATTGCCGCCGCCGATCGCGGCTTTTTTTTTTTTTTGCTTGGGGCGGCAGAAATGCTGGAGCCGGCCCTGCTACACCCAGATCTGATTTCTGTGTTTGAATAAAAGCGAGTTAATTATTAAACTCTCTCAAGCTTTTCTGCAAAGGATGCCACAGCCTGCATGGAGTAGGAGTAGTGGACTCGTGGTAGCTAGTTTTGTGCCTGCACAGTGGCTAGACCTGGTCTGAAAAATGAGCGGGGAGTTACTGTGGACATTTTTTTTCTTTTGGAAAAAAATTTCAGGCAAACCCAAAATATTATATTTTTAAAATGCTGCCACGGTGCCTCCTGGGAGTTGGAGTTCTGATGTCTCATGCTCACATACTCCTCAGGCGGGCATGCTAGGCTGACTACACCTCCTATGATGGAGTGAAGGGAGAAATGGAGGCAGCAGGACCTTGCTTTTTCCTGCCCCAAACATCCTGCAGGGGAGGAAGAACCAGCAGACGGGCAATATAACCCGGCTGGCCACCTCCTGGGCATCCCCTCGTGGCCTAGGATCACGCTACAGGCAGCCTGCCTCCTTCTTGGATGGTTCAAATAAAACTTCTCTTCAGGCTTTTTCTTGCTCAAAAAATACCCCTCAGTGGGGACTAGATTGATTGATATAAAATAAACTGCAAATAAAACCCCAAATCCCAAAACAAAGCTGGTTTGTAAGTCTACACCACACACGGGTTCTCTTCCTCTTCCCAGGTCTTCCAACCTAGGGCCTTTGCAGTCTCTCTCCTGCTTGGACAGAGCCTCTCAAGGCCTCCCTAGCATGGGTATCTCCCCTGGTCTTAGGGTCCTGCAGCTGCCTTTCCTTACTTTCTGTAGACTTTTCCTGGGCTTCCCCCTTCATTGCAGGCACCTGCTGCCTTTTATAGGATAGTACCTGATTCAACCCAGGTGCCTCTCATTCTGTCATCAGGGTTGGCTAATTCCAGCCCTTAAAGGGTGAGCCACCCTGTTACAGGCAGATTTTCCAGGGGCTCCCAGCTGGGACAATTTTCCGCCCATCAGCCGCTGGCACTACTCCCACTACTGACAGAAAGGCTGGTAGCCAACTAAACTCCCCAGCCAGGCACCAGCTCCTCTGTTGGTCTGACCATGCTGCCATTGAGATCCTTGGCCAAACTCACATTGACTTCTGTAGTAGCAAACCTGGGTCACTCTGTGTACAATTCATGTCCAGTGTAAAAGGAACGGAGATACTTGCCCGGTTTCTGCACATTTATACTAGAGGTGCTCCCCAAGTCCCAAAATCATGAAAGCCCACTATAATTCCCTATTCCCCAGGATGTAGCTCCAGAGTTATAAGGGAAATGCAACTGCTTTCCAATCAACGGGGAAAGGAGGCTTGATACTAAATCCCTTCTTCTGGTTCTTCTGGTTCAAACCAAACACTGCTCTGTATCTGCTCATCTCAGAATAAGAGAAGGGGAAAAATCAAGAGGGGCCACAAAGTCATGGGAAATCCAGTTAGTTCGAGAGCATTCCTGCTTGTACCATCAATTAAAGTGTGTGATTCGCAAGAAGGCAATAGTGTCTTATCCTGAGAAGGGAAATTCTACCTTCTCTTCACATATACACCTCTACCCCGATATAACACTAATTTGGTAAAGCAGCGCACCGGGGGGGGGGGGGAGAGAGGGGCTGCGCACTCCAGTGGATCAAAACAAGTTTGATATAATGCGGTTTCACCTATAACACGGTAAGATTTTTTGGCTCCCGAGGACAGCGTTATATCGAATTAGAGGTGTATATCTATCCAAAGAGAAGAAATCAACTTTACCAAGAGTGAGCATGTGATGAGACCATCGCCTATCTTGCTGATCAGCATTGTCCCCTTGTCTCCATGTGCTCCCACATTGTCTCTTAGAAACCCTGGCTGCTTTTTGTTTAGCTTGCAAGCTCTTAGGAGTAGGAACTGTCTTTTTGTTATGTGTTTGTACACTGTCTAACCCAATGGGATCCTAGTCTATTACTGAAGTCCTAAGCTGTTATCAAAATATAATAATCGTTCTTCTTCTTATTATTATTACTATTATTTCTCAGTCTAATAGAGTTCAGGATCAGGAAGTTTTCCCAGAAATCAGACCAACTATGCCCTTTCCTGCTAGTTTCATTCCATTAGTCCCAATTCATGCGTTTATCCACCACCTTCACTAATTCCTCTTCTTCCTTTAAACCTTTTGTAGCCTGTTATGGCCCAACACATAGATGTTGCTTAATCAACACAAACAGATTTAGTTCTTCTAATCATCCCGTGCATCCCAATCCCTTCAGCCCCCTGAGCATTTCTGTTATTCTCTTCTGAATGCCCCCCAAGCTGAGGTGCCCAGGGCAGAACACAGTTGATTTAGTTGGTGTTGGTCCTGCTTTGAGCAGGGGGTGGGACTAGATGACCTCCTGAGGTCCCTTCCAACCCTGAGATTCTATGATTCTATGACCAGACCCTCCACTGCCCATACTGGGTGCAGCTAAATGGACTTGAGTTGGAGCTATGCTGATTTACAGCTGCTGAAGCTCTCGTCCAAGATGTACGAGTGCAGTCACCTCGGAGACGGACAGTCACCTCCCTGCTCGGCGATATGATGCCTTTGCACTTCCAGCACAAAACTCCATGGACATTTTTGCGGCCATCTCTCATTTTAAACACATATTCTTCAGCCACTTTTCATCCCCGTCTCCGTTCAGTCCCCTGGCACTGCTCCTATCTTTAGCCAATGTTTGACCTAACGCCTAAAGTGACATTTCATGGGGCACTTGAACAAACATTTTATTAAATCAAAATTCATTATGGCGGCCATTTTTTCTTCTTCCAGGAAGGAACCAATCTCGCAATCAGGTCCTTTCAGCTGATCATTCTGCCCTCACAGAGTAAACTACTACTGCAAGTATCCACCTATGTGGATATTATCACAGGATCGCAACCTAGTTTTGTAAGACTAAAATTAAAAAATCAGTGTTGTTGGCTAGACCTTCACTGACTAGACCTTGGAGGAGGCAAGACATAAGATGGAAATTTTGCTTATCACAGGAACAGAGCAACCAAAGGCAAAAAATTGTCCTAACAAACACTGAGTGTTGATAATCAGTTATTGTAGCCGTCAGCCATTTCCAGCTGACGTGATGGTGATTTGCTCTATTTATTACGTTTTATTTTAATAATATTTATTCACTTGTGTGGCCTGAAGAGCTTAAAATCTAAATGACATAATGTGATGACTGAAATTAGCTTAGCCCTAAGGGAATGGAGTTGTTTGTAGAGGATATTTTAATAGATTTGCACAAAGCTCATTGCTGGAGAGGAGAGGAGATGAGGTCCACCTTGAAAAGGAATTGGAGGGTTGGGAGAGAGTTTGCATGCCACACCTGCTCTGGAGTACACTCTCGGCATAGAACAGCATAGCACTGTGGTCGTGAAATGCCCCCCTTGTGCCTCAGCGGGTGGGGGAAACTTGATGGGGCTGGCAATGTAAGGGGACAGTCCCAGCAATGAGGGAGGGAGACACTCAGTGAGGGACACCATGTAGCTTCTCCCATCCAGAAGTCTCTGACACCCACTGGCCAGCTTGGAGGAGAGGGGGGTAGAAGGTTCTGATTGGCCAGTATTCCCCGTCTCCCAGGATTTAACCTGGAGCAGGGGCCATATGGATCCACTTTTGGTTCCATTCTAGCAGCTCCATCCTCCTCACTCTGAACTAGGAATAGGAACACAGCCTGACAGATGCTGTGGGACTAGCCCATCACCCATATGGGGGCCATGAAGGAATTTTTTCTCTCATGGGCCAATTGGCAGAGGACTTGGAAGATTTGGCCTTCCTTGCATCACTCTCAAGCTGCAGTGGGTTAAGTGGAAATGACCTTGGTACCTAACGTAGGTATTTGGGTTGAGCTGTTAATTTTTTGCAACTTGCGGCCGGTCTGCCATGTGGTTAAAGCTTTAAAATGAACCATTCCCAGAGGTAAGAGACCTGGGATTTTGATGATCGGTCTCAGGCTCATGGGATAGGGTGAGACCTTGTGAGCCGAAGCCAGACCTTGTGGCCCTTGTGGGACAAGGTCCCCACCCTTAAGTCCTGGGGTGATTGATCTGAGGAGAGCATATTCCAGATTACAGGTTATACAGTAAGAAGCCCTGTAACCCCCACATGGGAACAAATTAAATGCCTGGTGTAGGAGAGGATGGGTGGTGGGCGGGTAGAATTAAAGTTTAATCAAACTTAATTCCATGCGTGTCTGTTCTCATTTTCCCTCAGTGTCCTCATCAATTTCCAGTGCAGGATTTATTCTGTGCAGTTGTGATGGGTTCCCTGGGTGCAGCCTGGGGCTGTGGGACCACTGCCCCCCTTAACTCTCTCCAGCCTGGGCTGTCTCTCACAATGCTTTGCTAGTGACAAACAGCAAACCCTCCCCCACTCTCACTCAGCACAACACCCAGCTAGATTGCATGAATGCTCCCACAGCCACTCATGAATCACACAGGAAAAGGCACTGGCCGAATCCCCCCAGCTCCAAACACTGTACCTCAGGAATATACCATCATGCACTGCTTAAGATGAGCAGTGCACATTTATTAAATGGTTTCAGAGTAGCAGCCGTGTTAGTCTGTATCCGCAAAAAGAACAGGAGTCCTTGTGGCACCTTAGAGACTAACAAATTTATTTGAGCATAAGCTTTCGTGGCTACAGCCCACTTCTTCGGATGCATAGACTGGAACATACAGCAAGAAGATATTTATACATACAGAGAACATGAAAAGGTGGAAGTAGCCTGTAGTGAGTCGGTGTGGCTCCCCTCCTGTCCAGAAGAGGGAGCCCACGTGCCGGCACCAGAGTGGGTGGGACCACCACCGCCTGTCCCCGCCCCCCGGAAGTCAAGGGGCGGGACAGGAAGTATAAAGGCCGGCCGCCTGAGCCCAGTTGGACCCCAGCCACCGCAGGGAGCAGACGTGCGGCCGGGAGCTCCTGGCCGGGAGACCGTCGAAGACCGGGGCTTGGACCCTGGCTGGCCTGAGCTACCCCGGGCCCGCTACGAAGAGGAGCCACCGGAGCCCGGTCACGCCGGCCACTGGGAGAACCCCTGGGAACAGGCCCCCACTAACCCTGAGGGTGAGACGGGACCCGAACCCCTTCCCCCCTGCTGCTATCCAGAGGAGCCGCCTGAGGACCCTTGGCCAGACTTCCCGGCAGAGCTACCAGACTTGCCGCCGAGCCCGGGCAGAGAGGAGCCCATGCAGGTGGACTGGCCCGATCCCGGCGCAACGACCGAGGTAGGCTTTGAGGGGGATTACGGAAGTGGCCCGGGGATAGCCGACCCCGGTCCGGCTGCCACTGAATGTGAGCCTATGTCAGTGTGTTGCGGTCTGGATACCCCACTGACCAGCAGCGGCAACACCCGCTGTTAGGGCCCCGGGCTGGAACGCAGTGGAGTGGGTGGGCCTGCGTTCCCCCCTGCCACCCCCCCCTCACGGGTGGCAGGCATCCCCCTCATCCGACACTCGGCTACAGAGAGCCTAGGCGTGCCTTGCCTGGCCTCTGAACTGTTTACTCGCTCAGCCCCTGCAACCAGGGCCTGAGCTCACCTGTGTTGGCCCGCCCTGATCCAGGGCCTGGCCTCTGAACTGCTTACTCGCTCAGCCCCTGCAACCAGGACCTGAGCTCACCTGTGTTGGCCCGCCCCGATCCAGGACCGGGCCTCTGAACGGCTTACTCGCTCAGCCCCTGCAGTCAAGGGCCTGAGCTTTAACTGTGGTTGCTCCGACTCTGCACTAAAGAGCCGGAGTGTTGGGACTAACGGACTACTTGTTTCCCCAGCAGTGAGTCGGTGTGGCTCCCCTCCTGTCCGGAAGGGTCGAGCCCCGACCAGAACCTACCACATAGCCATACCAACTGTAAGAGGCCAATCAATTGAGATGAGCTATCATCAGCAGGAGAAAAAAAACGTTTGAAGTGATAATCGAGATGACCCATAGAAGGTGTGAGGATACTTAACATGGGGAAATAGATTCAATTAGTGTAATGACCCAACCATTCCCAGTCTCTGTTCAAACCAAAGTTAATTGTATCTAGTTTGCATATTAATTCAAGTTCAACAGTCTCTCTTTGGAGTCTGTTTTTGAAGTTTTTTTGTTGCAAAATTGCCACCTTCAAGTCTGTCCCTGTGTGGTTAGAGAGGTTGAAGTGTTCTCCCACTGGTTTTTGAATGTTATGATTCCTGATGTCAGATTTGGTCCATTTATTCTTTTGCGTAGAGACTGTCCGATTTGGCCAATGTACATTGGTTCACCACTTCATCAATGGAAAGCGGATATACACTAGCCTTTGCAAACCTGAGCTGATTACCCAACACTTCAGGCAAACTCACTGGCAAATATAAATAGAAAAACAAATGTATTGACTACAAAAGATAGATTTTAAGTGATTATAAGTGATAGACAAAAAGTCAGAGTTAGTTACCAAAAGAAAATAAACTATAAGTGAAGGGTTAAAATCCATGTGCATTTTATTTAACAACCTGGTATATGGATTGTGCCAGCTCTTTTCCAGACCCAAAGTCCAGAATATGGTCAAGGGACCTGAGGCCTAGCAAATAGTGATCAGCTAAGAGAAAGCTAGGGTAAACAGATAATCTTGTTTTGCTAAAATAAGCCTAGCCAGCAAATTGCCAGGTGTTGGAGCAGAGAACTGAATAATTCTGTCTGATTCAAGATGCAAATTAAACAAAGAATCCCTGTTCCTATTGTGTTAGTTTCTTTTGTAAGCAGATGTTGTTCCCACATATCCAACCTTGAGTTTATGAAAGGTTGGCACATGTCAAAATAAGATATGGCATCCTCCCACCTCCCTTTCCCAGGGACTAATGCCTGCCTTATAACACAAGGAAACAATCTTTATTGCCATATACTTTCACTGTTTCTTTGTTTTAACTCCTAGGAATGTATGTGCTGGACAATCAGAGAAGCTACTCCATTCCTGTGGACCCCAAATCAGAATTCAACATATATATTTTATACTAATAACATTTTATCAAAGTATTAATTAAATATTAACTTGCTAACTTAAGACCATGGGCGGAGACATTATGTAACCTGTTAACCATTGGCTGATGTGCTATCTTGTCTTGCTGCAAAACCTATCCTGGGGTGTGGAACTGCCTACCCCGTCACTTTCCCCCGCCCATGGAAAATCCATATATTCTATTGTAATCAATTGATTGACAGTGTCTCTGAGCCTAATAAGCCAGGTGACACTCCGCCAGTGCTGTGTGTAATAAACTCCTATGCTTGACCTCTACATGATGTGGATTTATGTTCCTTCAATAAGCACGCAGTCTAAACTCTCAACCCTATTAGACTGGGCAACATCTAGATTAAGCAGTTTTTCTCACCCCATTGGATGAGTTCATAGTACACAGATTTCACGCTTGAAACCTGGGTCAGTCTCCTCTTTTGGAGTCTTAAGTCTTCTTAATGGCCTTGTGTGCAGCATAGGTGGGGACAGGAGAAAGGCCAAGCATGGGGCCCCTGTGCTCTGTTTTGTACCCTCAGTCCCATGTGCTTGGAGAATACAAGTCCAGGCATGTCTGGTGGGCATTGCTGAGTCCCCAGGCAAGGTTGAGCAATTCCCCTGGTGTGGCCTCAGGCAGGTGAGTCATTGAATTCTAGTTCCTTGCTGGACAATGGTTGTTTGACACTCCACCTAGGCACTGGTCACTTTCCTTGCTGTTGTCTCTGGAGAGCTAATATCTGCCTGATTCCCCAGCTTACAGCATGTTTTAGTGACAACCTTACAACACAATTCTCATAACTTCATATGCATTAATGATATACATTTATGGATTAAAAAATGACCTTCAGCAGATCATAACATTTCCCCTGATACCTCACACTGCCTGCTTTATATGCAAGGTCACAATTATATATAAATGAGGAATAGGGGGGTTACAGGGCGCTCCCCCAAGGTACAGAATGTCACAGCAGTATTTTATTTTCCTTTTGCAAAGCCATTTTCTGATGATTCTGTGTCTAAACTTCTGTCTTAGGACTAGGCTATCCTGCATCTCTCTATCTGGACAGGAGCGGTGACTCCCACACCCCAAGAGAGAACATAGTCATCTGAGTCATCTCTATGAAGAACCTTAAGGTCTACAAATCCACTGCACTACTGAGTTTACCAGGGAGAAAACTGTACTAAATACTCTACAGCTATTTCATGATTTCCATCTATACTGCACATGCCAAGAGTGTGCACCACAGAAAAGGTCACAGAAAACTCCACCCAGGTGAGTGAATTCATTTTCACAGGACTCACAGATCATCCAGTGATTCTGGTCACCCTCTTTGTGGTGTTTCTAGGGATCCATCTCACCATCCCGATGTGAAATCTTGGGATGATCATGGTTATCAGGATCGACCCTGGACTTAACACCCCCATGTATTATTTCCTTAGTAATTTGGCTTTTGTAGAACTATGCTATTCCACAGTCATCACTCCCAAGACTGATGCAGAGAGAAAAGTCTTTTTTTTTACACTGGATGTTTGGCTCAGGTTTTGGGGTGGGGTATCTTTGGGGTTACAGAGTGTTACCTCCTAGCCAAGGTGGCGTACGATCATTACGTGGCCCTCTGTAACCTGCTGAGGTATTCAGCCATCAGGCCCCCAAGACTCTGTGTCCAACTCATGCTTGGGTCATTCCTAAGTGGGAGCATAATAGAATGGCACAAACAATGGGCATTTGACAATTATCCTTCTGTGATATCTCCCTAGTGTTGTCACGCTCCAGCTCCGACACCATCATCCATAACATTATTTTACTTGTTTTGGCTTTTTTGATAGGGGTGTTCAGCAGCCTGACTATCCTCATCTCCCACCTTCTCATCCTCTCCGCCATACTGAGGATCCGCTCCACTGAGTGTAAATGCAAAGCCATTGCCACCTGCGCTTCCCACCTGACTGTTGTGAGCATCTTCTGTGGGACTGGCGTCTTTGTGAATTTAAAGCTCAGGTCAAACAACTCTCAGGCTGAAGATAAGGTAGTCTCAGTGTTCTACACTGTGTTGACCCCCATGTTGGGGGGAGGCAAGCAGGGGCACAGCCCCCTCAATAATCATCTGTCACTGCCCCCAGCTTCTGCTCTGGGGCTTGTCCTCCCCACTTTGTGCCAGGGTGGGAGTTGGGCTGAGCATGGCTGAAGGGACGTGCCTGAGAAAGGCACTGCAGCTAGCGCGCCCAATGAGCCCCACGAGATGGCGGCCGGAGCAGGGGAGCCCAGGCTGGCAGCACAGCTATGCCAGAAGGGGGCATGGGGAAGTCTACTGAGTCCGTCCCTTCCTTGCCCGCAGCCTCCGGTAAGTGGAGAGCTCGGGAAGGGAGCTCGGGATAATGGTGAGGCGGTAGTGGGACCCAAGGGTTCTGGGGGGAGATGGGAGGGAGCCGGGGTAGGCAGCAGGGGCCTGGTGGGTGGGGGAGGCAGTGGGGCCTGGGGGCTCTGGGAGAGGGGGCAGTGTTTAAAGTGCCTCTCCCTAAGTAGTCAAATTTAAATCCCTGTGCATGCCTCTGAAAAAGCTGTCTCTTCTTCTAAACTTTTGACCTACAATGGTAACCCCTGGCCAGGAACACCTGTCCCATACATGGAATATGGTTTTCTAACACCTTGTGGTTGGGCATGAATTGTGTTGGGACTCCTCCATTGTCACTCACCAGACTTTTCTACAGCCACCTCTCCGCTACTTTTTTAAGCTAGTGAGGTTGGGGGAGAGAGGAGAGAAAACACAAATATTTTCTCGTGTCATTAATTATTTTGTGTCACTTCATATTTCAAGGCTTAACAAGAAACCTGTGTTGGGTACCCAGGTGTCATGTGTGATATCAGGGAGCATCACAGGTGCCCGATTGTGAGATACAAAGATCTTTTGTACAATGCCCAGAAGCATATAGCCCCTATGACCTGCCTCTGGTTGGTAACTGCTGAACTAAAGAATGAAGGGTTTGCACTGCTTCCTTCTGCCACGGTGACAGAATTCACCCATGTATTCACAGCCTACTCACTATTGCACTAATCTTTGTGCAAAGTTTGCCTTGAATGTATCATTTGAAAACATAATTTGCTGATCAATATTGTCCTTATAAAATACACATGGCCACATTGTGTGTGAAGTTATAAGATTTCACTGTATGATGTTATTAACACATGTTCCAAACTGAGTTTGCCAAACAGGTCTGTCTTAAACAAAGGAATATGTGCTATACTTAATTTGTATTTAAGCAGTAAACAGAGTCATCAAGCAGGAAGGGAAGCAAAAGAAACTCAAACAAGTGAGAAAAAAAGCAGCAGGGAACATCCTTCCACATAGACATTTTGCCTTCTGGTAACCAGCTGGAAATGTTTCTCAAAGTGGGGATAGGACTATAAAAAGAAGGGCCAGACATCCCAAGTCACATCTCTCTCTCTTTCTCTCTGCCTATCAATTCACTGCATCTGAAGGGAGAAAGGACACAACTGTTGAACTGGGGGAGGGGTCCTGACCTAAGAAGTTTGGCCAGTAACACTGCTGAAAATATGTGGTGAGAAAACCTAGCTTTGAATTTCACATCGTTTGTTAAGTTAGGCACCAGTTGCATTTTAGATTTATTTTTCTTGTAACCATGTCTGACTTTTCTGTCCCATTATTTGTACTTACTTAAAATCTCTTTGTAATTAATAAACTTGTTTTGTTGTTTCATCTAATCCAAATCTAATCTAAATTGAAGCATCTGGGAAACTAAGTTGAGTGCATATTATTTCTAAACAAGAAATAATGGACAATGTAACTTGTATTGTCCAGGAGGGGACTGGAAAGCGCAGGACATACATTTCTGAGGGGACATTGAAGACCGGGGAGTGTGATGTGATTAACCTGCAGTATAACCAAGGCTGATGAGAGCCAGATTGTAACCCACGTGTGGCTGGCAGGCTGCAGTTACACACAGATGTTCAGGGTGTGACTTGCATGCTGGAAGGTTGCTTGTGAGTGGCCCAGGTTGAAGCCACTTCAGCAAGGCATTGTAAGGCTCCCAAAGTTGCAGGCAGAGGTGACACAGCTGCTGATCAGTCTGGATTGCACCCCGGTATGACACATCCACCTAGGGTAACCAGATGGGATAAAGAAAATATCAGGACACATGGGAGGGGGAGGAGGTCCCGCCAGCAGAGCAAGGGGAAAAAAAAAAGCGGAGTCCCGCCGGCAGAACGAAACAAAAACAGGAGTTTTGAAATATTGGGACAAATTGCGTCCTGACCAAACATCGGTCGGGACGCGGGACAAACGCCTAAAAATCAGGACAGTCCCGATTTTATTGGGACGTCTGGTCACCCTACAGCCACCCACCTAGAAAATAGCCCAGTAACACCAAAGGTATAGTGCTAAATGACTGAAGTGTTAGATTGACATGAAAGGGCAAGGTCATCAAAGGGACGGGCCCATGCTCTGATTCATGGCTGCATATGCACAAGGACATTGTGGTCATCACTTATCCCCAAGGAGATCCATGGCAGGCCCAGTGATAATTCTTCCTTTCTTCACAATGGTAGCAGAAATTATCCCACATGGGTATGCAGGCTTGGCTGGTATTACTCAGCGCTACAGGGCACATTGGTGCCCCCTTCTCCTAAGTGGTGCCAAGCTTTGAGGCATTGCAGGGTTGATTCCTCTAGGAGGAAAAGTCAATGATACATGTCAGCTATATTCTTTTGTATAATCCTTGTGAGTGTGTTTTTTTTTTTTACAAAGAATGCACACAAAGTCCTGTTTCCCTGAACACCAGTAGAAACAACCAAACAGCAGGCAATCTCTGTCTTCAGAAACAGCCAAGTCTGTCTCTCCACGTCTGTGCTGAGGAAGCACTATGCCCGTGGTTCCTCTAGGAGTCATGCTCATAACTCCTCTTCCTGGCTTCACTGCCTCCAACACACCCAGGCTGTGTCCACACTTGGAGCTGGGCCTGTGACTGCCAGCTCATGTAGACGTACTTGCATTAGATCTCATTGAGCGAGGGCACTACAGTAATGTAGCCTGTCCAGCGGCACGGACTAGTTGTTCCAAGTCTGAACCCAGGGGGTTTGGGGAGGGTATGTATTCAGGGCTGCTACCCAGTGGCAACACTTGCTGCTGCCTGTGCTACCGTGGCTACAGTACTATTTTTAGTGAGCTAGTTTGATGAGAGCTAGTGCAAAAATGTCTACTCGAGATAGACACCCCCATCTCCAAGTGTAGAGGTAGCCACAGCCTGCAGCCAATACCCAACCACCTTGCGTTTGCAACTAGAGAAACCTCTGTTAATCTACCAGGGTTAGCTCTGGCTTGGCCACACAGCTTGGGCACATTGTCTGCAGCTGTTGCACCTAAAGGGGCTCGATTGCTCCTTTTGTTAAGCCTGAAAGAGGGTGCTTGGCACATCCATGGGCTGTAATGAGGTCTGTGGTTGCCCTTGGATCTAAGACCCACCTGGTGGCAGCCATTCCCCATTGGCAGTCTTGCCCCATTGGAACTTTGTAACAATTCTTCTTCAGGTGTGTGAGTCTTGAACACAAGGATAATATGACAAATGGTGGCATCCAAAGAGGAGAGTGATAATATTACAGAAATGTCACAAGAGAACAAATCAATGAGATTGGGGCCACAAAAGAATCATCTCAAGACAACAAATGTTTGCACCATTGTATTTACACATCCAGCTAAGAAGGATCCAGCCACCAGTTGGACCCAGTCTCAGGGACATGACGGCTGTATAGAGCAGTGGATTACTGCAGGCCACATATCTGTCATACACCATCACAGCCACCAGGAGGCACTCCATCATCACCAAAGTCCTGAGAAACCAGAGCTGAGTCAGGCAGGCAGCAGAAGAAATGGCTTTCCTCTCCACTTACAAGTCCGCCAGTGTGACGTTATTGCTATAATCTGGGACCATATAGATCATTGTTGCAACCAAGGTCCAGTAGTGGCACGCAAATCTTGTATAAAGGGGGTCAAATGGGGTGTCTAAGACAAGGTTATGGTTTACTGGTTATGATTATGCTGTCTATATGTGTGTATCAATTTTGTAGTTGAAGTTATGAATATTGGCTCTATACTGGCTGTATTTCAAACTTATGCTATGCTGCTGGGTGACATCCCAGACAAACTGGTGTTAGCTGTGCCTAGCCTGCTTGATGGCCCATTAAGGACCATCAGCTATACAATGGACCCATTGAGAGAAGGCAAATATGCCTTGAGACTCAGCAAAGTATGCAGGAACTTGCCCATGTGACTCCAGACTCCATTTTGCTGTAATTTTCCACAGTAAGAACAAAGAGGTGTTCTTACACCTGGAAAAGACTATATAAAGCTGATGCCTCATCTCCATCTGGTCTTCAATCCTGCTTCATACCTCTGGAGGGACTTTGCTACGAACTGAAGCTTTGAACAAAGGACTGAGGACCCATCCCAGCGGGGGATGTATTCCAGAGACTTGATTTGAACCTGCAGTTTATTCTATCGCTGCTGCAAGCCTGAACCAAGAACTTTGCCATTACTGTATGTAATTGATTCCATTTAACCAATTCTAACTCTCATCTCTATCTTTTTCCTTTTATGAATAAACCTTTAGATTTTAGATGCTAAAGGATTGGCAACAGCGTGATTTGCGGGTAAGATCTGATTTGTATATTGACCTGGGTCTGGAGCTTGGTCCTTTGGGATCAGGAGAACCTTTTTCTTTTACTTGGGTATTGGTTTTCATAACCATTTGTCCCCATAATGAGTGGCACTGGTGGTAATACTGGGAAACTGGAGTGTCTAAGGAGATTGCTTGTGAGACTTGCGGTTAGCCAGTGGGGTGAGACCGAAGTCCTCTTAGTCTGGCTGGTTTGGTTTGCCTTAGAGGTGGAAAAAACCCCAGCCTTGGGCTGTAACTGCCCTGTTTGAGCAATTTGTCTTGAGTTGGCACTCTCAGTTGGGTTCCACCAGAACCGCATTGTCACATCCAGCATCCTTGGGGGTGAGGCATGTGGAAATAAAGACATCTACAAAAGCCAGGTTAGTGAGGAAAAAGCACATAGGAGTGTAAACCTGACTGCTGCTGCTGATTAACGTGATCAAACCGAGATTCCCAAAACACTGACAGCTCAGACTATTAAAAACCATACAAAAAGGGTGACATCAAACTCTGGACAATTGATGAATCCTGTGAAAAATGAATTCAGTCATTTCTTTGGTGAATGGTTATTGTGTGAAGAGCACAGATAACAACCATCAAACGGCTGCGGTGAATTTATTTCAGTCAGATCCCTGAGAATTAAGCAATCCTGTACTAATATAGCCTTCCCTAGGGAAACTGACCTGCTCTGTAACTCTTTCTCGAGGGACACAGGCACAAGCCACTGGCTGATGCTATTGGTGTGAGCTGTGGCTAAATCCCCGGCCCTGCCTTGAAAATCTCTATCGAGAGTTCCAGGTTTTGACAAAATTAAACTTGGGGCACCTGAAGAAATGCATTAAAATGAGTGAAATGTACAAAACTGGGTCATTTCCAAATGCTTCAAACTCTCTCTTTACTCAAAGACTTTACTTCAGCAAGATTATTTGAACTCCTTCAAAAGGACCCATTGTTGTTTTCATACTAACACAGATGTTCGCTCATCAGAAGTTATCACCATTTGCTCATAAATTTACCTCCCTAGGGAAAAAAACTCAGTTCTATGACCCTTTTCAAAGCGTTCTTCACCTCTTTGTTCCTCAGGCTGTAGATCAAGGGGTTCAACATGGGGGTCACCATCGTATAGAACACTGAGACCACTTTTTCCTGACCCCGTGAATGTTTGGTGTTGGGCTGCATATAGATAAATAGAGCAGTGCCATAGAATATGGTGACGATCGTCAAGTGGGAGGTGCAGGTGTTGAACCCTTTGCGCTTCCCCTCGGTGGACCTGATCTTCAGGATGGTGGAGAGGATGAAAACATAGGAGATGAAGATAATCAGGCTGGTGAACACCCCAGCCACACAAGCCACGGCCAAAAGGATCATGTGATAGATGCTGGTATCGGAGCAGGAGAGTGATAACAGCGGGGAGATGTCACAGAAGAACAGGTCAATGACATTGGGGCCACAGAAGGATAATTTTAACGTGGTAATAGTTTGGATCATTCCATTTACAAACCCAGCTAGGAATGACCCAGCCACCAGCTGGATACAGAGTCTCGGGGACATGAGAGCTGTATAAAGCAGGGGGTTACAGATGGCCACGTAACGGTCGTATGCCATGACAGCCAGGAGGAAAGACTCAGTAACCCCAAAGAAACTGACAAAACAGTATTGACATACACATGCAGCATAAGATATGACTTTCCTCTCTGCTATCACGTCAGCTAAGAACTTGGGAGTGATGCATGTGGAATACCAGAAATCTACAAAAGCCAAATTACTGAGGAAAAAGTACATGGGAATGTGTAGCTGAGAATCCAGCCTGATTAGCACGATTATCCCAAGATTCCCCAGCAGGGTAACCACATAGATCACTAGGAACACCACAAAGAGGGTGATCTGAAACTCTGGACGATCTGTGAATCCTGAGAAAATGAATTCTGTTGCTTCAGTGCAATTTGACCAGGTCATTTCTATGGTGCACAGTCCCTGTATGAAGAACACAGATGAAAAATATTAATTAACTGCCGTGACTCACTTGCAGTTGACACACTGAGACCTGAGACGTGTAGCACCGTTCTACCTTCCACAATCTCCAGACTGGCATCTCACCTGGTGTTATTTTGGCACACAGAGACAAAGTAAAGTATTGTCTGCAGCCTCCCACCCCTAGAGTCTTTGCAGGACACAGGCGGTAGGTAGCAAAGGAGGGGGGCACAGACTAGCTCAAGTGGCAGAATAGGTGGACAAAGTGACAGAGGCAGAGGACCCAAGATAGAGCGTGAGATGAAAGAATCAGACTATTGGATAAATATATTTAACATTTTCTTCCTTCAGCAAATTTCAAAACCCTGTTTAGAAAAAAGAACAGTTTGTAAAAACACCCTAAACGCTAGAGTGTGCTGAGGGAACGAAACAACGGAAGTCAAAATAAAAGAAAAGGGGACGTTGTCTTGTAAATAATATGTTGATTGAAACTAGCAACACGAAGAATGTGTTTTGTGTGGACTGCTCTGTCAGGGGGCCTGTGTCACATGATCAGATGAACACATAGTTATTCCACCCCTTATGCAAAGCCTATCGAAGCACAGCCATCGCACCTACACCATCCGAGACACCGGATTGCCCATATCCGCACGCCCTTTAAATAAACACTTGGCACCAGGTTGTTGTCTCATGTACAAAAAGCCTTATGTTTAAGGGGCCTGGTTCCACCATCTCAAACACCAGTTGAGTCAATGATTTATTTGTTTCTTCAATCCCCACAACTTGGCCCATATAACATCCCTTCACGAGCGGCTTAATTTTGAGTGTTGGCAAAGCCTGATTCAAGGGACTTTTAAGGGCATCCATCTTTAATCAACAGGCCATTTTGAACTGCCCATCATCCTCTTTGATACAACAATTGTGCAACTGTCTATAGTTTAGGGAGAAGTGAACGCTTCAGAAGTCCATTGGTCTCTCTGCGGAACTTCTGTTTGGGTTGTAGCAGGACGAGGGTGGTTGGGAAAAGGAAAGGAGGTAGGATGAAAATCTTTGCAACCTTAGTTTTGTATTTTAGGTTTTACACTTGTTGATAAGTACCAAAACCAAAAGGCATATGTTCTTCTGACAATAGGCCTGTTTTCTTGTGTTGGGGGGTAGTTGTATGAGCACTGAGAAATCTGATCCAACACAAAGTACCCCTGAACCACACAGCTCTCCCCTTTTCTTCAAGTCTCCTCTTAAATAATATCCTCTTCCACTTTAATTGTACCTTTTAACTCTCCCTCACTCCGTCTGCATTAGGACTTTTGTTTTCAGTAATTTCTCATTTCTCTCATTTACAGGAATGTATTATTTAATGTTAAAAACAACAAAGAATATCTAGGGTTACAGCTTGCGGAAGAGCAAAATATAAGGTGTTAAATAAGACCAGAAAATTAATAATTTAGGGCCCTTTCAATGTGATGATAAAACAAAAAATGTAATAGTTCTCTGAAGATTCTGCTACAAAATATCACGATTCTTTTGTTACTTTTATTTATTTCCTATATCTGATAGTTCATGAAAAAGAGCTTAGGGAAAAAATGGCAAAACAATGAGGGGAAAGAGGATAGGACAAGAAGCAATGGGCTTACATTGCAGCAAGGGCGGTTGTCAGGGTGGTTAACCGCTGGAATAACTTGCCCAGGGATGTTGTGGAATCTCCATCATTGGGGATTTCTAAGAGCAGGTTAGACAAACACCTGTCAGGGATGGTCTAGATAATACTTAGTCCTACTACGAGTGCAGGGGGCTGGACTAGATGACCTCTGGAGGTCCCTTCCAGTCCTACGAGTCTATGATTCTATGAAATACTTGCCCATGCTAAATTATGACAAGTAACAAAGAAGACATATCAAATTGTTTCACTGGAAAACAGATTCCAGACAGTTAGCAATGCTCCCTTAAAATCCAGGCCAGCTCTCTGATCCCCATGCCCTGTGTTCCCCGTTAAACTTTTAAAACTTTTGGATTAGTTTAGTTTTTAAAACTTTATTTGCTATTATTACTTCAAGTCAGAGGGTGCTGCTGCACCCAGGCACAGCTATGTCTAATGCCCCTGACTGGACCCAAGCGTCCTCCACAAAATCCTTCCCCTCATCCTCTGCTGACATGCTCTGCCCATGGCACGGGGTCTCTTGGCAGCAGAACCTCACCTTCCCCTGCAGAGGAGCCATCACGTGGAGCAGCCCCATCTCCCACCCCCAAATCAGCCATGCACATTGCACCCTCTGCTCCTGGCCAGAATGACACCGGCCTTACTCCGACTGCATGGCAGTCACCAAGCCAGTGGGATTAAGGTCACTGGAAGCATCCAGTCAACAGAGAGGGAGAAGGTGGGACATTAGGAAAAACTTCCTAACTGTCAGGGTGGTTAAGCACAGGAATAACTTGCCCAGGGAGATTGTGGAATCTCCGGTCATTGGAGATTTCTAAGAGCAGGTTAGACAAACACATGTCAGCGATTTGTCTAGATAATACTTAGTCCTGCCTTGAGTGCAGGGGACTGGACTAGATGACCTCTCGAGATCCCCTCCAGCCCTATGATTCTATGATATCACAAGGAGCTCTTCACCGGGGGGGCACCTGCCTGAGCACTGGGCAGTGAAAGGGACACACACCTTCCTAGCCTCAGCATTCAGCTCCACTGTAGCCCCCACCGCACACACACACACACACACACACACACACAGCCCACTGCACACCAAACACACACACACAGATTGCCCCCTAGACACACACGCAGACACACACACACACAGTGCTCCAAACACAGTGTGCACACATACATGCACTTTCCTGCTTGTGTAAGACACCTGCCAGCCCCTCACCCTCTTCCTTCATTATGCCCATCACTGTGGTATCTAGGCACTGTCTACAAAAAGAATTAGAAAACAAAATTTCCTCTATAGCATCATACTCCCCCTCCACCCAACCTGTCCTACCCATAGGCACTGGATTGGGACTAATTCATTTCAACACAGGTCACACAAAGCGGGCTCTGAGCTGCTCTTGGAGCCACCTTCCTCCCTGTTCCCTGGTGCTGGAGCTCAGCCACTTGTGCAATGTCCCTGTGGCTACTCGGGGGGCAGCACTCCCTGCCTGCGAACATAAGGAGAAGGTGCGACGGTTTGGGGGTTTTCTTTGTTTCATTCTTAGCTAAGAGTGCCTCACTAGGACAAAGCATGAGAACTCCTGGTTTAGGCACCTTCTCCCAAGGAAAAGCCTTGGTGTGTGGAAGGGGCTCAGAGAAGAACAACAAAATCACTCAGGGAGCTGTGTGGCCTGACATCTGGAGAAAACCTAAAGGAACAAAATCTATCTAACTTTTCTAAGCAAGGATTAAACGATGGGCTACATCAGCCTCACAGACTAATCTCTGCTGGGAAACTGGGACAGATGGAATATTTCCAACAAGGCTGAACAAAAAGAACAGAAGAGGATTCCGCTGCCTGGGCAGGGAGACAGGACTAGATTCTGCAACTGGTCTTTTCCATCCGTAGTTTCTCTGAGCCCTGGTTTACACTTAAAAATTAGCTCAAGCTAGGTATGTCGCACAGGGCTGGGAAAATTTCACACTGGGTGCGAGGCAGTTAGGTTGCACTAACCCTCAGTGTCATCCTTCCATTGACCTAGCGACTGCCTCTCGGAGATGTGGATTAACTACATCGGTGGAAAACCCCTTTCCAACAATGTGGAAAGAGTCTACACTATGGCGCTGCTGCAGCGCTATTGCTGAGTCACTGTAGTGGCTTTAGAATAGACATTCCTTGAATCGATGCTGGATTTCCCCCTTCCTATTCAGGCGATTTTTCTCTCCTTTTCCTGTCACTTCTCCCTCACTTGGTAAAGCTCTTTCCTTGTTTCGATCGGTAAATGTGTGCAGGAAAGTTAAAATTTTTCCTCTCAGGATAATTCCTTCCTCCCCTTCCCACGAATGGCACACTCTCCTTTCAATTAAAGGCAGAAATGCTCTGAAACTGACCTGTTGGCCCATGACTTGGTGGTACCTCTTTGGTTTTTTGTCCTTCACTTATAATGAGTTGAGAAGAATGGAAGCAGGACCTGGTCAAAAACATAAAATCAGACTCAGAGTTGAAGCTTTCCCTGTTTGCTAACCACACCAATGTTACCCTTAATACCTCTGCTTCCTGGGGTAGCGGAGGTTAAATTTGGCTTTGATGACTTTGAGATTTGCTCCCTGGAGCCTCTTAGCTCCCAGGACAACAGGTGCGCAGAGCACATGCAATTAATGTTGTTGCCACGTCTTTCCTGGGACACAGAGGGCCATCTCCTCAGCTGATCTGGATCTCCCCTGAAGTCTCTTTAATATGCTGCTAGAATGAGATGACTGTATTCCACTTCATTTGTTGGTCACCTCTCCAAAAGTCTTTTTAAGTAAGTTCCCAGCGTTGGTCTATATACATTCCAGATAGAAAAGTCTGGCCCATGGTCTCAGTTACCCTGGCGTAACTCCAGAGGAACACTGATAATTTCAGTAGAGTTAATCAGGATTCCCATTGATGTAGCCTAGCTCATAATCCCACCATCTCACAACATATTCCAGTGTAATGTGTACCAGACTCTTGTACATAAGATTTGGGTTGTGCTCTCAACACTGCTCATCCCCAACTGGATAATTTTGGGCAAATCCCTTAAACACCTTGGATCTCAGTTACTCTAGCTTGAAAATGAATTATATGAAATTTGCACTCCTCTATAAAGTGCTTTGAGACCTCTTGTGACAATGCGGTTCTGGCGGAACCCAACTGAGAGTGCCAACTCAGGACAAATTGCTCAAATAGGGCAGTTACAGCCCAAGGCTGGGGTTTTTTCCACCTCTAAGGCAAACCAAACCAGCCAGACTAGGAGGACTTCGGTCTCACCCCACTGGCTAACCGCAAGTCTCACAAGCAATCTCCTTAGACACTCCAGTTTCCCAGTACTCCCACCAGTGCCACTCGTTATGGGGACAAATGGTTATGAAAACCAATACCCCAGTAAAAGAAAAAAGGTTCTCCTGATCCCAAAGGATCAAGCCCCAGACCCAGGTCAATATACAAATCAGGTATTACCCACAAATCACGCTGCTGCCAATCCTTTAGAATCTAAAATCTAAAGGTTTATTCATAAAAGGAAAAAGATAGAGATGAGAGTTAGGATTGGTTAAATGGAATCAATTACATACAGTAATGGCAAAGTCCTTGGTTCAGGCTTGCAGCAGCGATGGAATAAACTGCAGGTTCAAATCAAGTCTCTGGAATACATCCCCCGCTGGGATGGGTCCTCAGTCCTTTGTTCAAAGCTTCAGCTTGTAGCAAAGTTCCTCCAGAGGTATGAAGCAGGATTGAAGACCAGATGGAGATGAGGCATCAGCCTTATATAGTCTTTTCCAGGTGTAAGAACACCTCTTTGTTCTTACTGTGGAAAATTACCGCAAAATGGAGTCTGGAGTCACATGGGCCAGTCCCTGCATACTTTGCTGAGTTACAAGGCTTATCTGCCTTCTCTCAATGGGTCCATTGTATAGCTGATGGTCCTTAATGGGCCATCAAGCAGGCTAGGCAGAGCTAATCTCAGCTTGTCTGGGATGTCACCCAGAAGCATAGCATAAGTTTGCCATACAGACAGTATACAGCCAATATTCGCCATACAGACAGTATAGAGCCAATATTCATAACTTCAACTACAAAACTAATACATACATATAGACAGCATAATCATAACCAGTAAACCATAACCTTGTCCTAGACACCCCATTTGACCCCCTTTATACAAGATTTGGGTGCCACTACAGGACCTTGGTTGCAACAATGATCTATACGGTCCCAGTTTATGTCAATAACGTCACACCTCTAGATTATAAATGCTGAATGCTCTTGTTGTTATGTCACACCTTCAGTTCTGCAGCAATTGTATAAACTCTTTTCCACAGTTTCTTTTCCTCTTCACCTGTATTAATCCTAGTTTCAGGCTTTGGTCCAGGCATCAGAGCGATACAAAGAACTCACACCTAAGGCTCTACCTCTGGTAGTTTCATGAACAAGAGAATCACATGCTGCTTTTCAACAGGACAGCACGGAGCACTAACCTCTAGGTCCCAGTGCGTAATGATGCTGAATGGAATTATTTTTTCCTGCAGAAAGTTCTGACTTATAATTGAAGGGGTGGGGAGACCAAAAACCTCTCTGAGCTACATGGTGGCCCCTTGGGCCTCTCAGAGGGAAGTAGATGCTACCTTCAATGCTCAGTAAATATGGGAATTCCGGTATTTAATTTTTGCATCATATGGCGCTGGTCCGCCTGTCCATAGGGAAGCTAATATGGTCTGTTACCTTGTAGACTGTGGCATGCAGAAAGCTCTCTAGACCCGCAGGCACAAGAGACGGGTTGATGACATTGGTGTGAGGTGTGGCTAACTTCTCAACCCTGCTTTCAAAATCTCCATCTAGGATTCCACGTTTTGTCAACATTGAACTAGAGGGACCTGAAGAAATGTGCCAAAATCAGTGAAAATGTTAAAAAATGGCCCGTGGTAAAATGCTTCAAACTCTTCCCATGCTCGATGGATTCACTTAAACAAGTCTGTCTGAATTGCTTCAAATATTGCTGAGAGTGTCAAAATGCCAAAAAAGGTTGGCAGAGAGGAAATTACTATTTTGTATTATCATTTCTTAATTTTCTATTGTGGTTATGTCCAACGTTCACTGCTGTTTTCACACAAATGCAGGGATTCTCTATCACCATTTGCTCACAAAATTGCTAGAGGGAAACGTTTCATTTCCATGACCCTATTCAGAGCGTTCTTCGTCTCCTTGTTCCTCAGGCTGTAGCTCAGAGGATTCAACATGGGGGTCACCACTGTGTAGAACAGTGAAACCACTTTGTCCTGACCCCATGAATGTTTGGTGTTGGGCTGAATATGGTGATGACCGTCAAGTGGGAGGTGCAAGTGTTGAACCCTTTGTGCCTCCCCTTGGCGAAGCAGATATTCAGGATGGTGGAGAGGATGAAAACATAGGAGATGAGGATAGTCAGGCTGGTGAACACCCAAACAAACAAGCCATGGCCAGAAGTACCAGGCAGTAGTTGCTGGTATCGGAGAAGGAGAACAATAACAGTGTGGAGATGTCACAGAAGAACACGTCAATGACATTGGGGCCACAGAAGGATAAATTTCATATGATAATTGCTTGTATCGTTCCATTTACAAACCCAGCAAGGAATGACCCAGCCACCAACTGGGGACATGATGGCTGTATAGAGCAGACGGTTACAGATGGCCAGAAATCTACCAAATCCAAATTACTGAGGAAAATGTACACGGGGGGCCGTGGCTGGGAATTGAGCCTGATTAACCCAATCATCCCAGGATTCCCCACCAAGGTGACAGCACAGATCACTAGGAACACCACAAAGAGGGTGATCTGAAACTCTGGACGATCTGTGAATCCTGAGAAAATGAACTCAGTTGCTTCGTTGCAATTCACCCAGGTCATTTCTATGGTGCATGGTGCCTGTATGAAGAACACAGATGAAAACTATCAATTAACTTCAGTCAACACACTGAGACCTCAGCAGTGTAGAACTGTTCAGCCTTCCAGGATCTCCAGACTTGCATTTCACCTGGTGTAATTCTGCCTCACAGAGGCCAAGTAAAGTGCTCGCCGAAGCCTCAAGAGTCTTTTCCAGACACTAGACAGCAGAATGCAGACTTCTGTGGGGCTCTTTCAGAGTATAGGACTCCCTGCTGCCCCAGTCCTTTATTGCTGATGCTGCTCCTGGCTTAGGAACAGGCGGCTGGTTCTGAGATGGGGATTTCTGATCCTGGAGTTATGTGTGTCAGGTAGATGTAGGAAAGGGTTCTGAAGACTTGGGATGGGTTTTTCAGTCTTGAGGCCTGGTAACTAGGAAATAGTCTGAGCCTGGGGCACCAGCAGGAAGGAGAGGGTTCTAAAAGGGGCCTGTAGTCCAGCCCCCTGTGCTGAGGCAGGACCATGTAAATCTAGACCATTCCTGACAGGTATTTGTCCAACCTGTTCTTAAAATCCTCCAATGACCATGATTCCACAAACTTCCTTGGAAGCTGTCATAAACATACAGCTAAGGGTAGCATAAAATCCCTCTTTACCCTGTAAGGGGTTAATTCCTCTTTCACCTGTAAAGGGTTAAGAAGCTCAGGTAACCTAGCTGACACCTGACCAAAAGGACCAATAAGGGGACAAGATACTTTCAAATCTGGGGCGGGGGGCGGGAGGGGGGGGGGAAAGAAGGCTTTGT